>NC_051162.1:19005576-19173596 GCF_013339745.2 Dermacentor silvarum
GTATTCGCCGCTGGGTATATGAGCCACCCTTCGATGAACGTCTTCAATACCAACTTGGGTAAACATAGAAATCTGCGGAGTACTATCAACCTCTATAGATGGCTTTCATAGGTTACGAAAAATTCGATTCAGAAGAGATACCAACAGTCATGGAGGCATCGCGTAATCAAGGAATGCAGGAGGCATACGTGACTATCTTGGGAAATATCTACAAAGATTGCACAGCTACCTTCCTTCATCACAATAAAAGTAGAAAGTAACCTATCAAGAAAGCGGACAGGCAAGGAGACACAATCTCTCCAACGCTATGCATTAGATCGGGAAGACTTAGGAGGGCGGATCAGGGGCGAATATTTCTACAACCTTCGGTTTTATTCCGTAATGTTAAGACGCAACCGATGGCGTAAAAAAGTTCAAGACTGAAAAGAGTGTCTATCAATGCTTGTTACCAATGGTTGCAACCGGGGGCCGAAAAAAGTTCAAGAGTTCAGACGATAGCTCTCTCGTGTCTTGAACTTTTTTCCGCCCTCGGTTGCATCTTAACATTACGTAATAAGGTGAACCAACTAGCCCACCAAGAAATATTGAAACCTTCGGTTTGCTGATAACATTGTCCTATTCAGCACCGGGAATGAATTGCTACAAATTATTGAGGATCTTAATCAAGAAAGTGTAAGTGTAGCGTCGCAGGAAAACACGCAGAAGACAAAGATAATGTTCAACAGCCTGGCAATGGGACAAAAATTCATGATCGCCCAACCGCCTCCAGAGTCTGCGCAGGAGTACGTTTATCTAAGTGAATTATTCACAGGGAACCCTAATCATGTGAAGGAAACTTACACAAGAATAAAAAAAATTGGTTTGCGTGCATATAGCTAGGCATTACGAAATCCTGACAGTGAGATTATCACTGTCGTTATAAAGGAAATTCTACAATTATTGCGTTCTCTTGGTGCTAACATATGGGGCAGCAACTTCGAGGTTAACAAAGAAGCTCGAGAACAAGTTAACGACCACGCAAAGAGCGATGAAATGAGAAATGTTAGGCGTAACGTTAAGAAACAGGAGAGCAGTGTATATTATTCTATATTGTAGAGCAAATGGTGGTCGCCCATTTGCTAGTTGACATTAAGAGAAAAAAATGGCGCTGGGCAGTTCATATATTGCGTAGTGCAGATAACCGGTCGACGATACAAGTTATAGAATGGGTGCCAAGGGAAGGGAAACGCAGTCGAAGACGGCAGAAAATTCGGTGAGGTTATGACTTTATGAAATTCGCAGGCACACGTTGAAATCAGCTATCGCAAGACAGGGGTAATTGGAGATCGTCTTCGTCCTACAGTGGACATAGAAATAGGCTGAGGATGCTGATGATGCGCCACTCTTAAATGAACTACTTCTACACCAACTTCGGTCACTGTGTGCTTGCCACATGGTATGTGCAAAATTTACGGCGCTGCCATCGGAAGGCGCAGCGCGTCAACATGGACGTGCGAGAGAGGAGCCGGAACGCATTTTACGCCTGATAGATAAGACGCGTTCGGGCTATACGTATGCTTGCATATCTATTGTAGATAAGTGCTGCCCAAATTTTAAGGCGTAGCTTTATATGTCTAGGCGAAATCGTACATGGCTAGGCGAAGTCGCCTGTGTACAGAAAGCTATCACCATCAGCATCGGCTCGAGCGTCGTCGTCCTCTTCTACAGCTGGCTGCGTTGCCGCTCATCGTTCCAGCGTAGAACCTCACTTACATTCTGTCGTCTTAATGGGGAGGAGGAGGAGGAGGAGGAGGAGGAGGAGGAGGAGGAGGAGGAGTAGTAGTAGTAGTAGTAGTAGTAGTAGTAGTAGTAGTAGTAGTAGTAGTAGTAGTAGTAGTGGTAGTGGTAGTAGTAGTAGTAGTAGTAGTAGTAGTAGTAGTAGTAGTAGTAGTAGTAGTAGTAGAAAACTTTATTTGATGTTTTGTAACGACGAAGTCCCAGAGGGTTGAGCCCTCAGTCCAGGGCCCTATTTGCTGCTGCTATCCGGCTGGCCCAGTGGATCAGGTATCGCTGGTCGTCGAAGGCTGTGTTGGAAAGAGCGGCTTCCCACTGGGATGGGGAGGGGTTGGGTATTCTAGGTAAGCCGGGTGGTTTGGAGCATTCCCAAGTAGAATGGTAGAGGTTTGGGTGACCACCACAGAAAGGACGTTTGTCAGGGTACTGGCTAGGGTTTACCCTAGCTACTACCCCGACAGTGTGGAGGAGAGCAGGGCTGGGGAACGTATTAGTTTGGAGCTGGCGCCAAGCGGCTGCATCTGCACGGTTTAGCTGCACGTGTGGTGGAGGGAATGTTCTATGGGATAGTTTGTGGTGTTGTAGTATATGCGTGTATGTAAGTGGTATGGTTTCCACCTTGTCTGGGTTGGACTGGTGTTCCACCGGTGCCTGGAGGGTTAGGCCTCGGGCTGTCGCATGAACGCGCTCATTGCCAGGGAGAGACGCATGCCCAGGTGTCGAGACTAGGTGAACTGTTGAAATATTTTGCTTCTTCTGTAGAATTTTATGAGCGATCGGTGAAATTAATCCTTGTGCGTAGTTTCGACATGCTTGCTGGGAATCTGTAAGAATATTGCCACGCGTCTTCAGAAGGGGCTGACGACGTTTATTGAGAGCGGCTGGGCTCTGGCGAAAACGGCGGCGAGAGGAAACTATCGAGCGGGGCGGTTAGCACGCGCACTTCTTTCTTCTTGTGCCTCTGCGCTTGCCCTATGCCCACTACTACAGGTGACATTTCCCCCCTTCCTCGGAAAGAGCATCGGCGCGATGCTCAAGAAGTGGTGTGGGAAAGGAAAAAAACAACAACAAAAAAACAACACACGCTCAATCAAGATGCTCGCGCACAGAACACAGCGAGAGCTACAGCAGCGTAGCTAGAAACAATTCTCTACATCTCTGTAAACGGAGAGGTAAGTGCATTAGGTGCAAATGGGCGCGTAAAGATCACTAACGCGCAACGTAGGGCTTCATGCGTACGACGTGAACTACGTCAGAACTAGGTGGTTGTCGGCGCCGTGTTTGCGCCGCACTGTCTGGAACGACTCCATAGTTCACGTCACTAATGCGGCGCAGCACTTTGTAGGGGCCAAAATACCGGCTGAGCAACTTTTCACAAAGGCCACGGCGGCGAACAGGGGTCCACACCAACACTTGGTCGGCGGGACTGTAGCGCACTTGCCGGTTTATTAACTTGACGGATGTTATAGCGCCGTGCATCTGCGTGTTGCTGCTCACCGATGTGCAGCCGCGTGAGCTGGCGAGCCTCCTCAGCGCGCTGAGCAAATTCTTCGGCGTCAGTAGTTAGGTTCTCGGCGTCGTGGCACGGAAGCATAGCGTCCAGCATCGTCTGTACTTCGCGGCCGTAGACAAGGCGAAATGGTGTGAAGCGCGTTGTTTCTTGTACGGCGGTATTATACGCAAAGGTCACATAAGGCAGGATACGATCCCATGTTTTGTGCTGGACGTCGATGTACATAGAGATCATGTCTGTGATGGTCTTGTTTAATCGCTCCGTAAGGCCGTTGGACTGCGGATTGTAAGCGGTCGTCTTTCGATGCCTGGTGTTGCTTAGTTGAAAAATTTCGTCCGTGAGCTGTGTCGTGAACGCCGTTCCTCTATCTGTGATAACAGAGGCTGGGGCACCACGGTGCAATACAATGTGACACATGAAGAACTGCGCTACCTCAGAAGCCGTGGCTCGTGGGAGCACGTCTGTCTCGGCATAGCAGGTTAAATAGTCAGTGGCGACAATCACCCACTTGTTGCCGTCGGTTTACAGAGGAAAAGGCCCAAGAATGTCCAAGCCGACTTGGTGGAATGGCTTATCAGGTGATTCAATGGGTTGCAATAACCCGGCGGGCTTCAGGGGTGGTGACATTCGTCGTTGACATTCACGGCAGCCTTTCACATACTGCTTGACGCTTGCTGAAAGTCCGGTCCAGTATTACATCTCGCGCACTCTAGCAAACGTTCGTGAGGAGCCGAGGTGGCCTGATGTAAGCTCGTCGTGGCAAGCGAAAAGAATATCGTCGCGCAAGTCTTTGGGAACTACTAGGAGGTAGGCTCGATCATTCGGGCGGGCGTTCTTCTTGTACAGCACATTGTCTCGTAGACAGAAGGACGTCAAGACGCGACGTAGATGGCGTGGTATGGTTGTTTCACGGCCCTCTAAGTGGTCGATGAGAGGTCGAATTTCAGCGTCGTCACGCTGCGATTTGACCAAGTCCGACGTAGTAAGGGCGCCCAGGAAGCCGTCGTCGTCCTCTGACTGTCGACTGAAAGATTCGGCGCGAGCACTCGACAACGTGTCGGCGTCTACGTGCTTGCGGCCAGACTTATAAACTATGGTGACGTCGAATTCCTGTAGCCGGAAGCTCCACCGTGCCAGCCGTCCTGAAGGATCGCGTATGTTCGCCAACCAACATAGAGCATGGTGGTCTGTCACCACTTTAAAGGGACGGCCGTAGAGATAAGGGCGAAACTTCGTGATCGCCCAGACAACCGCGAGACACTCTTTTTCTGTAGTAGTGTAGTTAGCCTCGGCACGGGACAGCGAGCGGCTAGCATAGGCTATTATTCGTTCAATGCCGTCTTGATGTTGGACGAGTACTGCGCTAAGGCCGATGTTGCTGGCGTCAGTATGCATCTCGGTGTCGGCCTCTTCGTCGAAATGTGCCAGGACGGGTGCTGACTGCATGCGTTGGCGTAGTTCAGCGAAGGCCGCTTGTTGCTGATTCGTCCAGGCAAATGGCGTGTCATCCCTGGTAAGGCGACTCAGGGGTTCCGCAATCTTCGAGAAGTTGTCGATGAAGCGGCGATAATACGCACACAAGCCCAGGAAGCGTCGGACGGCCTTCTTGTCGGCAGGAAGAAGAAAAGCTGCTACAGCGGCAAGCTAGTCGGGATCGGGTCGAACTCCTTTGGCGCTGACGACGTGTCCGAGAAACTTGAGCTCTTCATAACCGAAGTGGCACTTCTCTGGTTTAAGCGTGAGGTCAGCCGAGCGGAGCGCTTCTAGCACATGCCGCAGGCGATGAAGATGTTGCTCAAATGTTTCAGAAAAGACAACTACGTCTTCAAGATACACAAGGCAAGTCTGCCACTTCAATCCAGCGAGGACAGTATCCATCATTCGGTGGAAAGTTGCTGGGGCTGAACACAAACCAAAAGGGAGCATTCGAAATTCGTAAAGGCCGTCGGGAGTCACAAAGGCAGTTTTCTCGCGGTCTCGTTCGTCTACCTCGATCTGCCAGTATCCACTTTTCAAAGCGAGTGACGAAAAGTACTGGGCACACCCCAGTCTATCTAACGAGTCGTCGATACGTGGCAGTGGGTACACGTCCTTTTTAGTTACGTTGTTGAGCTTCCGGTAGTCGACGCAAAAGCGTAGCATTCCGTCTTTCTTTTTGACAAGAACGACCGGAGACAACCATGAGCTGTTGGAAGGTTCGATCACGCCGTCTTCAAGCATCTCTTGTACTTGCGTACAAATCGCTGCGCGTTCCTTTGCCGACACGCGGTAAGGCTGCTGGTGTATCGGGCGTGCGTCGTCGCATGTGATGATCCTGTGCCTTGTAACCGAAGTCTGGCGTACCTTAGACGAGCTTGAGAAGCATGCCCTGCATTCAAGCAAGAGCTCGTGCAGTGCTGCCTGTTTGTCGTTAGGTAACTCGGGATTAATGTCGATGGTGCCCAGTGACTTGTCAGCCAGCCTCACTGGTTCAGGGGCAAAACATTCAGCAACGTGTTCCATTTGTTCAGCAAACGCTATCGAAGTACCGCGGAAGAGGTGTCGATGCTCGTTACTAAAGTTGGTGACTAGCAACTTAGATCGGCCATCACGAAGCTGTAGCACACTCCTGGCCGCACAAACACCTTGTGTCAGTAGATGCGCTAAGTTACTTTCTGCGACCACTCCACCTTCGCGCATTCCACCGCACATCACTTCGACTAGAACACTGGCTCGTGGAGGAAGCGTAACACTTTCGGCGGAAACACGTAGCGCGTCGTCACGTCGTTTGTCGGCGTTTGTGTCGATTGCTTGGTCGGCTGAGAAGGTGACTACACCTCCCCGTAAGTCAATAACAGCGCCGTGTTCCTGCAGGAAGTCAACTCCGAGAATGACGTCGCGGGAGCATTCGCGTAGGACAAGGCAACTCGCCACGAATGTCGATCCTCGAATTCGAGCTCTTGTCGTGCAGGATCCCAGTGGAGTAACAACGTGACCGCCAGCCGTACGAACCTGCGAGCCATGCCAAGGGGTAACTACTTTCTTCAGAAACGTCGTCATCTTCCCGCTTAATATAGAATAGTCCGCTCCGTTATACACTAAAGCGCTAACCGCGTAACCGTCGATCACCACCGGTATGTCGAGTGAAAGCCGGTCTTTCCGTTCAGCTGCAGTTGATGTCGGACCGGTACCCTTCTTTACTCGCGTCGATCGGAGGTCTTCAGCGCGTTGACTGCCAGCGGCCTCGCCCCCAAAGTCGCTGTAGCTAGTTTTCCCCGGCGGGGACTTGGCGACCGTCCACTCGAATACCGCTGGGGCGATGGTGAAAATCGCCTTGGCGACGGCGAGCGGGACTTCCGCCCGGTAGGCGGTGGCATGCGTTGCTGAGCCAGATAATCCACAATGTCCCGAGGTTGTTGGCCCAGTCGGGGTGGCGGCGAATAGGCGGAAAAGCCCCGCAACCCAAGGCGTCGGTATGGGCACTGGCGGTACAAATGATCTGCCTCACCACAGTGGAAACACAGAGGACGGCGATCCGGAGTGCGCCAAACGTCCGACTTCCGAGGGGACATGCGTCGATCATCGGCGTAATGCACTGGTCGCTCTTGCGGAAGCACAACCGGAGAAGTGACATGGGCAAACGGTGGAGGCGTGCGTCGTTCCTCGATGTATGGCACCGGTTGGGCTGGTGGGAGTGCAACCGCATGAGCGGCCTGAACAAACAGCGGCGGGGACGAAGCAGGCTGTCGCTAGACTTCTGCGTAGGTCGCACGGTGGTGTACATAAGGTGCAGGCGTGGTGTTAGGAAAAGAAACGGTGGACCGGAGCGCTTGGTGCACTTCATCTCTTATTACACTCGCAATGGAGCTCACCGTGGCTTGTGGGGTGCCGTAAACCTTCAGTATCTCTTCGCGCACAACGGTGCGGATGAGGTCTCGAAGGTTGTCATTGTGGCTTCCGATGGCCGTGGACATGTCCGTAGTCGCGTTCACTTGCCGCTCGTAATGCCCAAACCGCATTCACGCGATTTTGTGCGCGACGGCGACGAGCGACGGCTTCGAGCGACGAAACGGGCCGTCGCGCGAACAGATCGCTCGGTCTTTTCGCTCAATCGCTCGGTTCTAGAAATCTAGAATTCGTAGCTCGTCGCCCGGAAGTGCTATGAGCGACTAGCCAATAGCGCGAAGCCGGAACTGGATATACATCAGTCAAGCACTACCGATTGTCGCACGGAACGAGCAAACGACTAGATTTTGATACGTGCAAGGATAATAACGTAGTGCAAGACCTTTAGAAATATTTATGCTGCTCTTTACACTAAAACACATCAACTTAAATTATTAAAGCAAGCGTCACGCCAGTTTCGGCGAGTATTCACTGCCCTCATGCCGGCAACACAGGGGAGACGTAGCTCAAAGTCGTCGCTCGTCTCGTCGCTCGCATGCGGTACGACTTGTAGGCGACGAGCGACCGCGACAGCTATCTCCATCGCGTCGCTTGTCGCTGTCGCGCGCAAATTCGCGTGAATGCGGTTTATACTTGAAAGTTAGAGTGCTGCTGAAGCATCTTCTCCATACGGACCGCCTCGGATAGAAATTCGGCGACAGTCTTCGCAGGATTGCGCACCAGACCAGCGAAGAGCTGCTCATTCACCCCTCGCATCAGGTGACGCAACTTCTTGTCCTCGGTCATTCCAGAGTCTGCTCGTGTGAAGAGGCGCGTCATATCTTCGACGAACGCGGTAACGCTTTCGTTGGGAAGCTGGACGCCGACCTGAATTGCTCGTTCGGCTCGCTCGCGGCGATCAGGACTGGCCTAAGTGTCCAGTAGATGACGGCGGAACTCGCGCCACGACGTCAGTTGCTCCTCACGGTTTTGAAGCCATGTACGCGCGCCGTCCTCGAGGCAAAAGTAGACATTCCTACGTTTAGTGCGTCGTCCCATTCGTTGTATTCGGCGACGCGCTCGAAGTCGGTCATCCAGTCTTCGACGTCTTCGAAGACGTCGCCATGGAACGACTTCGGCACCAGCGGGTTGTGAAGTGTATACCGGTCCGTCATTGCACGTTCCATACCGGTTGGGATAGTCTGAAGCACTACGGTGTCTTCAGGGGGCAGTCCCCGGATCCTGCGGCTGGTCCGATGGACGGGAGTATGGACTAACACAGGGCTGGTGCTTCTGCTCCCAGGAGGAGTCTGTGGCATGAATGAGAAATACCCAGCACCTCCACCACTTAGCCACGCGTCTTCAAAAGGGGCTGACGACGTTTATTGAGAGCGGCTGGGCTCTGGCGAAAGCGGCGGCGAGAGGCAACTATCGAGCGGGGCGGTTAGCACGCGCACTTCTTTCTTCTTGTGCCTCTGCGCTTGCCCTATGATCACTACTACAGGTGACAATATGTATGATCTTATCTGGGGGTTGAGCGCTGATGGCGAGGGCTATGGCACATTCTTCCGCTTCCGTGCAGTTGTTAGTGCGTATTGTGGCTGATAAGTCGGCCACCTCCAGTCGGCCACCGCTACCACTTTGGCTGTAATGTCGGGGTAGCACGCGGCGTCTGTATAGAAGGTGTCGAGGTCGTGACCGTATGCTCGGTGCAGTGCCTTTGTACGTATAGCGCGCCAGCCTTTATGGTGTTCTGTGTGCATATTCCGAGGTATGGGGGCCACTGTGATGTTTTCTTTGATGTTTGGCCGTATGCTCGGTGCAGTGCCTTTGTACGTATAGCGCGCCTGCCTTTATGGTGTTCTGGGTGCATATTCCGAGGTATGGGGGTCACTGTAATGTTTTCTTTGATGTTTGGGGCTCTCGTGGGGCAAACTCTGATGTTGGGTAACGTAATTGTCTGAGTACGTGCCTTCCTGTCGATGTACGCTTCAGTGGTTCGATCTGGACGACTTTCTGGGCTTCGATTAATTCGGCCATGGTGTTATGCAAACCAAGCTGTAATAGTCAGGCTGTTGTAGTGTAGATAGGAAGGCCTGTCGCCGTTTTTACCGCCATTCGTATGGGTGTGTCTAGCTGGTTTGTTTGGTTTTGGGTGAGTCGGTGGTAAGGTGCGTGATAGGTAATGCGGTTTACGATTAAAGCGTGTATGATGCACATGACGTCGGATTCCTTTAGGCCGTGGCGGTTGTTCGTGACCCGCCGGATCATGTGCACTACCTGATTAATCTGTTTCTTCAGTAGTGTCAGGGTATATGTCGCTTTCGCATTGGCCTGAACGTGGAGTCCCAGTAAGCGTAATTTGTTAACCTTATTTACAGGTTCACCCTCGATAGTTACCGTGATGTCAGGCGGTAGGTGGTGTTTCCTTTGGAGTTTTTTTAGTATAAGTAGTTCTGACTTTTGAGCTGCGCACGTAAGTCCCCCTGCTCGTGCATATTTCTGGGTGACGTCGGCTGCTGCTTGTAGTGCGTCCTGTATTTCACCATCTGAGCCACTGGTGGCCCAGATGGTGATATCATCAGCATAAAGCACATGTCTAATTCTCGGTATGGCATCTAGTAGTGCAGGTAGTCTGCTCAAAGCTATGTTAAATAGCACGGGGGAAAGCACTGACCCTTGTGGCGTGCCTTTTCCCGCAAAAGGGATGGAGTCCGAACGTATATTTGCTATACCTATAGTGGCAGTGCGATCTTTAAGAAACGCCCGGACGTAATTGTATACTCGTCGGCCACACTTTGTTGCCGCTAGATTGGTGAGTATGAGGTCGTGACCTACGTTATCAAACGCGCCTTTCAGGTCTAACGCAAGGATGGCTTTGCTTTGTAGAGTGCTGATATGGTCAATTACCTCTTCCTTAATTTGCAGTAGTACGTCTTGAGTGGATAGCCCCGGTCGAAAACCGAACACTGCGTGCGGAATAAGGCTTGCTCTTCTAGGTACGGCTGAAGCCATGCCAGGACGATGTTTTCAAATAACTTTCCTATGCCTGTTGTGAGAGAGATGGGTCTCAGTTGGTTTAGAGAGGGCTGCTTGCCTGGTTTTGGCATCATTGTAATATCGGCGTGCCGCCATTCTTGCAGCAGTGTGCCCTCTAGCCAGTGGCACTGAAAATAATCTAAGTTCTTTTATCGATCTGTCATCGAGGTTTTTTTGAAAGCCGGTACTGTATTCTGTCTGCTCCCGGGGCGGTGTTGCGTACTATTCGATGAAGTGCCACTCTAACTTCATGTGGTGTGATGTCTTTGTCTAATTCCGAAGGCTCCGCATGCGGATAATCTATGTAAGTTGGTTTGGGGCCTGTACCTATGTAAGCGTCTTTTAGCTGTTGTATTATGGCCGCATCAGTCCCAGGTGTCTGTCTCAAGATTTCTCGAAGGGTTTTGCTGCTCGTTGCTTTGGTTTGATTGGGGTCGATGAGATTTCTAAGCAGTACTCACGTTTTGGCGGTGCCCAAGGTACCCTGCATTTGATTGCATAGGTTCTTCCAATTGTTTCGCGTTAGTTCGGTTGCGTAACTTTCCGCCTGGACTGTTAAGGCGGATATCCGCTGCCTGAGCTTGGGATTGTGTTTTTGCTTTTTCCACCTTTTTTGCAGGCAATGGCGAGCCTCCCAAAGGTGTAATAGGTGCCTGTCGACATGGGATGTTCGGGTGACGTGTCGATGATTTTCGTTGTCGCACGGAAGTTTGTCTGAATTTGTCGGATTCATTCCTGCAGAGTTTCTGGTTTCAAGCTGCCTTCGTAGGTTTCGTTGGTGCTTTATTGCTTACGCCGCTGTCGGAACTTGTCCGTCATTCGTATTTTACGTTCTTGGATTTTTCTTCGCGGTGTTTGTTATTAGATGCGTTTCCATTATATTGTGGTCACTACCGAGGGTCTCATCGAGGTTGTGCCATCCCTGGTACCTGCTGTCTTTGATCAGCGTAAGGTCGGGGCAGGTGTCCCGACTGACACTGTTGCCTGTTCTCGTTGGGTGGGCTGCGTCTGTAAGTATGGTCAAGCCTAGTTGTGCTATCGTCAGTGCTAGCCGTCGGCCCTTTGGATTAGTGGTCTTGTAACCCCACGTTGGTTGTGCTGCGTTGAAGTCCCCTACAAAAAGTAACCGTTGCTTTGTTTCCTTTAGTGCGTGTTTGAAGAGCCAGCCCATCGAAACAGCCTGCCCGCTCTTTAGGGGCACTATAGATGTTGAGGACAAAGAAGCTAGGCTCTTTCCTGTCTACGGGAATGATTTCGATGAGTACGTGCGGTATGCGTTCGGAGCTGAGGGTGTGGTCGATTGCGGGAAACCTCTTTGGCACTAATGTTGCTGTTTTAATCGGACCATTGTGGTGTCCTTTGTACGCAAAAGTATTGTATCCAGTCAGTTTAGGTTCAATATATGTTTCGTGTAGTGCCAATATGTCTGGTGTGTGTGTCTGTGCGTGTATGAACTGCGTTAGGTTTCCTCGTTCCCGGCGGAAACTGCGGCAGTTCCATTGCCAAATTTTGATGGGTTGTGTTTGCACTACATTTTGTTGTCTAGCCATGTTTTATTGTAAACTGGCCTGAGATGAAGGGCGTGCGTATGGATGTGCGCAGATATATTATCTTGCCTCGAGCGGATTAACACGGGTGCGGTTGAGGGTGGCATTGTGGACGACCGTCTGCGTAACTTCGTCGCGAATTTGTTGTCTAAACTCTTGGGTTAGCTCAATGAATATCTGTTGCAGGGTGTTTTGATTTCTTCCCTTATTTGCTGCCTATCTTGCGTGAAACTCTCCTTGAGTTCCTGTCTACCGCAGCGATGGCCTAGCGGTAGAGCATCCGCCTCGTATGCGGGAGGTGCCGAGTTCAAATCCCGGTGCCACCGGGAACCCACCGGTTCCTCTAATGGGTAGAGATGTCCTCTGGCCTGGTGCTCGGCTGTCGTGGGGGTCCACATCTCGAAAGAGGGCCCAATAGAGATTTCAGCTGTTGTCTCTGGGCGCCTCTTGTACAACCACAGACGGCCTTGTAGACGAGCATCCGCCGCGTCTGTGGGAGGCAAGTGCTGCCGCCGGGTACCTACCGGTAAAATAGGTACAAGCGCGCTCCCGGCCTGGTGCTCAGCCATTATGGGACCTCAACGCTTGGAAAGGGGTGTTTGACCTCAGCCCGAAGGTGCCCCCACCTCAATAGGTGCTTGCGGCGCCACATGGGAAATGACCGCCATGGGAGCGGTCCAAACACCACTTGTTTTCCGTGCTCACGGTGGTTTCGACGGGAATTCAGGGCGCAGGCTCCTTTCCCAAGCGTATCACCCCTGAAGGAAGCCGAACGCCAGGCCGGGGTACGCTTGTACCCTTTTGAACCAGTGGGTGCCCGGTGGCGGTGGGAATCGAACCCACAGCCTCCCGCAGCCGAGGCGGGCGTTCTACCACTAGGCCACGGCTGCGGTTGCATTGCGTTTGTCCCGTTGCATTTCGTTGCTCAGGCACTCTCTATCTTGTTGAAACTCGTGTTTTAACTGGTGTAATTCCTGTCGAAGAGCGTTTGCCATTTCGTTTACTAATGTTCGCATCTCTTGCCTAAGCGTTCGGGCTATGTCATTAATCATTTCCTGCACCTGGGCGTTGGTAGTGAAGTTATTTGTGAGAGGCACCTGCCATGTATGAGTACAGCGTGTGCATGTTGTAAGGGGTGGAAAATTGGTGGCAGTGGGAGAAGGTAAGGGGGAAGGATTTGAAAGCCGCTCAGTCCAGCTCACCTTTGGCGGATTCGTACCAGGGCCCTTCGTGACCGCTTTCATCTCGCTCTTCTCCGGCATGTCGATGGTTGACCGTGATTCCGCCCCTTGCTCGTTTGCCGCCGCTTCATGCCGTTCATGTCGGGGTGTCTTTGCACGTGGTAGGCTTTGTGATCTGGATGTGGACGCGTCCCTGGATTTATCTCGTTTCTTTGAGTCCATTGATCTTCGGTGTAATTGGCATGTGTCTACGTTCGTCTCCGTGGAAGCTGGCGGCGATTTTGACCAGGGAGTTTGTGGTTGATTGGTGCTAGTCCCAGGGTTGGTGGTGGTGGGAACGTTGTTGGTGTCACTGGTGTAGCCGGCAGTGCGTAAGAAGTGTGATTTGTTTGAAGGGCTTGCGCTGCCTGGCTGGACAGCTTGGGCCCGTAACTGGGTGATCGCCTTCACACAGCACACACTTCGGTTGGCATTGGTGGTCCTCTGATGGGTTTTCTTGTCCGCAGTTCTTGCACCGGGCACTCTCCGGCGTGGGACAGATGTCCGCCCTGTGCCCGGTTTTCAGGCATATGCTGCATACCTGAGATAGCGGTCGGTAGGGTCGACATAGGAGCTCTCCACCACAATAATAAATTCTTCTTGGGACTTCCAGCCCGTCGAAGGTGATGAGAGCAGCCATCGACTTTCCGAGCATGCGTGCAAAGAGAATCGGTGCTTGCGGGGAGCGTAGATTAGCCATTAGTTCGTCCGGGTGAGTTTCACTGTCAGTCCCAGTGGCAACTCCCTTGCTGGACATGTCAGGGAGCTGCCACGTATGCGTATACTTGGTACTCCTTCCCACCGAGTTGGAGGGTAGTGATCCGTCTTGTAGTGAGCTCCTCCTTTGTAGTGAGCTCCTCCTTTGGCGTACTCGCCACTGCCAGGTTCTGTTCGTTGCGTATTCTCAGTGTGAGCGCGTCAGATTCGGTTGCAGTAAAGTGGGAAGCCTGACTTACCGCTCGGGCGACGCGATGCGATTGCCATTTGCTGAAGTCGAGGCCGTCTCGTGGATGGAACACGATCTTGTAGTCAGACGGTGGAAGTGGTGGGAGTCGTGGTTTTCGTTCGTGTGCCTGGTTGGGAGTGCGGTCTGGTTTGGATACTCCAGTCGCAGTTGTTGGAAGGCTGGCATCGCGTCGGCGTTTACGGGCAACCGTAAACCAGTCTCCCCCGTTGCCGTCAGTATCGTTGCTTTCACCTTCGATTGTGGCGTTGATTTCCATTGTTTCGGAGGTTTGGGTGTTTTCAGAGTCTGCGTCGACCAGGGCGGTTTTGATGGGGTCCATTTTGGCCTTGCCAAGGATTATCTCTCAACAGATATATCTCGGCTACAGCGGACGGCCAGCCGCCGACGCTGCGATGGCTCCCGTTTAGTTACGCTTGGCCGGGCAGCCGTCACCTTGGATCTTCAAGAGGCGATAATTTGACGTAAAATCGACGCACGGATGCTTTTAGAGTATCGGTGTGATGGCGTTGCGGTAATAAGTCAATTAGTATCACTCACAGCACTCGGCGTGGTCAAAATCTATTCGAAATCCGGCATTGGAGGTCGATACAGCGGGAGCACATGGATCAGAACGGGTCGTCGTCCATCTTAATGAGGAGGCCGCGTTTACGCGGCATGTGCCATTAAGGGGGTATAAGCCATTCATCGTCTTGCGTAACAGACGTATTTAATTTTGAAGCAATTTAATTTCGAAGAATCGCAAGCGGCAATGGGTGAGCGAATGCTGCTGACCACGCCACCCAGCAAACTCGACACATCGAACGCAAGCGACAACGGCGGACTGCAGGCATACCGTCAGTGACGTCGTTCTCTCCAACAATGAAGAAGAAGGCGCCGACTAGTGCGGACGTGGAAAGATCGGCTCCCGCTTTCGTAAATGTTTTCGATCTGCTTTTGTGTCACCTTTCGCTGAAATGCACGCCATTCGACACAGTTTCTTCTGAGGATCACGTTGATACTTTCTTTGGTGAGTGACCCTTGTAGGGAAATTGTGGGAGTTCTTTTGTCGACCACGCAGCGGCTACGGTAGGCCTAACACCGTCGGCGCGGCACGGGCAGGCTTAGGCCTAACCCGACGAAGAGGGGCAGTATGCCCGAAGTAGAAATGGTGGTAGGAGAGGAAATCTCCTCCGAAGAAGCCAACAGCCCAGGCTGGACGACAGCATTGGGCAAGAACACGAAAGCTCGGCAAGACGCACCAGTTTCAACGAGCAAGAAATCCCACGTGGGCTCGAAGGGCGGCCGCCGCACGGCTGCCCCGCAAGGCGTGCTGCAACGTCTCGCATTCTCGTCGAGGCTCCCCACACTACCGAAGGAGAAGATAAGAGTTATTGTCCGCGCAAGGGATGGGCTGGACGTCAAGAAAATAAGACAAATCAGGCTGGCTCAAGCCTTGGCCATGGCGGCTGCACTAGCCCCCACAGAAACCGAGGGCGACATATTGGGCCCTAATTTCACTCAAAACGTTCTCGGAGACGTTCTTCTTCTCTACCCCGGAGATCCGCAAATCCGCATAAGCGAAGGACTATACAAGGTGGCCGCATACATCGCGGCCCCAGACAACACCTGCAAAAAGGTCATACTAGGGGCCGACGCAGACATCAGCGAGGCCCAAATCCAGCGCATGAACGTCAACCAGCGTAATCCGAAGGCTCTGGAAATCAAACGAATCAAGAACGCCACAACAGTGGTCGTCCTCTTCGACGGCATGAAAGGGCCGAACTATGTCGAGTGAGGCGTCAGCCTTCTGCGCTGCACGCTCTACAAACGTCAAACCGAGGTGTGCTACGCGTGTGGTGGTTTGGTACATCGTGCGGACGTCTGCCCCAACCCCACCAATAAGGATTGCCGAGGCTGCGGACTAGGCTCCCTACCCGATGACCACCAGTGTTTACCAAAGTGCGCCGTCTGCGGGGCCCCGCATCTTACTGCGGACGAAACGTGTAAGCAGCGCTTTCAAGTGCAATACGTCGTACGAAGACGCCGACGGCGCGGCAAGCGCGCCAAGAACAAGCCCCAGCAGCAACAGCTGGCCAAGGAGCACCGGCCACGTGACTCCTGCACGGCGGGAGCCCCCGGGAGCGAGCGCTCCATCACTCCGACTGGTAGGGAGCCTACATGCAAGCCCTGTTTTAGGGTGGTGGCAGCCTTTGTAAGGGCACTTGCCGTCGCCAGCTAAATTGGCGGGTTAAATCTGGGGCACAAAATGGCGAAAGACCAGCTGACAGACCACATTTCCCGCAACCCTTGGTGACGTGAAATTAATTAACTTCTTTTAATAAACTTTGGCCTCAGCCACCAGAGACAAATGGCGCGTCTAAGCGCTGTACACGGCAGGTCTACCTTTTAGTTAAACACACTAGTAAGGACAGTCTTTATTACAGCACACTTCGAAAGCACCCTTTATATATTATGTACAACTGAGAGGCAACGACGATTCTTAATGCAGTTCACATTCTTGGCGTGAGATAATACTACTGCGAGCACGCCATCGCGCCTTATAACTTGTTGCTTTATATCTGTTGCACGACGTGCAATAGAAAAGTAAGTTTGATGCGTTCAAATAAAAGGAAAAGGCGACTAGTATATTAAAGATGTATGCAGGTTTTTTGTGCGCACTGGCGGAAAACTAAATTAAAGAAATTTATTAGATCGCGTGCCAACGTGAGTACATGAGATCGTGGCAAAAAAAAAGGCAGAAAGACTGGGGACCAAAATGGCTGACCACCCAATTTGGCGGTAAATAGCGGTCAAAATTTTGGTGTTGTCACCACCCTAAAACAGCGCTTGCATGTAGGCTCCCTACGACTGGTCGACAACGCAGGCTCTCCAGAGGGCGCTCTCGATCCCGAGGGCGCTCGACCTCCGGGGTGCGGATCCAGGAAACGCCCACCTGGGCCGATCGTGTCAAGCCAAAGCAGACGACGCCGGCTCCAAAGGTAACGCAGGTAGCATTGCCGGAGCATAAAGTTGGCCCCAGGGTCGCTAAATTCATGCAAGAGAACGCTGGACTCAAAGCAGAAATTCAGCAGATGAGGGCCGAGTTTGAGTCGCTCCGTAAATCTTACCTCTTGCAAGCCGAGAAGCAACAGGTGCCCCCATCGGGGGAGCCACAGGCGCGCTCGAGTAAACGTATATGGCCGCGCCCCCAGAGGGGGACGCTGACTCTATGGAGACCGAGTCCAATAAGAAAGGCTTAGAAAACATGCAGCGGGCAATCCAGCAGCTCGCTGAAAGCGTGACTATCCTCCTTAAAAGGATGGCGCCCCTGGAAAGTGTACGCGCCGCGTTAGCTACGGCTAGACAGCCTTCGAGAGAGCCCAGTCGGGCACCTTTACCCGCAAGGGCCGTCCCCGTCAACAAGACGGTGGAATGGCCAATCCAGGGCAACCACCACGGCGGTCAATTCCGATAAGCTGGTTGTGTGGCAGTGGAACTGTGCCAGTTTCCAAAGGCGCAAAGCTCCGCTGCAGCAATTCGTTTCGGCACAGGCGGTGAAGCTACACGTAATTCTGTTACAAGAAACTCTCGATGACGCGCTCACCTTCTCGCGATACCGGGTCGTATCGATACGGAAGGAGGGAAAGCGGGGCTTAGCAACCTTGGTCGCACGGAAGTGCTCCTTTGAAGTACACAAATTGCCACTTGGCAAAACCAGAGCGGAGATCATTGTGGTCGAAATTATCCCTAACAATTGGTTAAGAGCAGTGTCCTTCATTTTTAACATATACAGCTCGCCGTCGGATCAACGGCAGGCATTCGCCACGTTCACAACAATGGCGGTGGCCCTGACCAAGGGAGCCCCCATAGTGATAGCGGGTGACTTCAATGCACTCTACGATGCCTGGGGATAAGCCCGCCAATCCACCAAGGACAATCTCCTTGTCAAGGCAGTTTCTTACTGCTCACTGGAATTGATTACGGATCCTTAATACCCGACGCGAACTGGCACGTCGGTAGTCCGAGACACCACTCCGGACCTGGCGTTCGTCAAGAACGCCCCCGGAGCAGGATCACAAAATTTGCAAGAGAACCTAGGTAGCGACCACTTCATTGTGGAGATAACCCTAACAATTAGCACAGCCCCTACCAGGGAATTAAAGTGACGGACTGGGATGCCTTCCGTAAAGTGCGGAAGGCGGACCAGACTAACGTTACTAGACTAGCTTCAGTTGTAAAACTCTCCGCCCATGCGCTTACCGCCGCTGTCGCCACTGCTTGGGCAGTCGCCAGATGGCGGCGCCGTTCCATAGCGCTCCACTGAAGACGCTTCGCCGCAGCCTTGAGCTCGTGCGGACGGGCAGCTTGCGTGTGTTTCACGCTCGCTGGCGTTCTCCCTATATTCCGAATTAGTGATACCATGCGAAAGCGGTATCCGCCTACAGCAATAAGATATATCGGGCTAGTTGGTTCATACACAAAGAAGGGTAAACTTAACGACAGGAAGAAACGCATACGACGAAGCGCAGAAGCGGCGTTTTTAAGTGTCGTGTGATTCTTCCTGGCGCATAAACCTTTCACACAGTTTACTTTTCCCATACAGCAGCTTGGCACGTTTTCTCGCTGTTTTTACTTGCTTAACACTTTAGTCTGCAGCAGTTATACGTCAGCTAGCGAGATCGAATTTGGTATCCACAAAAATAACAGCACAACTTTCTTGTAAACCAATGAATGATTTATTAAAGAAAAGAAGGAAAAAACAACTGTATGCCCCTATATATATAGCTAGGACTTAAACTTTCAGAAAGGACATAATCTAGGGAAATGATTTGGGCCTACGTGGAAATCAACTCCACCTACAGCAGCTTGGCACGTTTCCTCGCTGCCTTTACTTCAAGACTGGATCCCCGCCACTGCTCCAGGGGAGCTGATCGTCAGCTAGCTGGTCCTGGCCTTACGGATTATGCTTTTCCGGAATTTATTGATTATTGATCGATTATCGATAACATATTGATTGGCTGTCGCAAGGTATTGGCGACATATTTTGTCTAGGCTAATCACTACTACCAAGTCATCCCCAGCATTTTTCGGAATTGATTGTATATTGATCGATTATCGATTAGCTAATGATTGGCTATTGCAAGGTGATGCGAGGCGCAGCTGTGCGCAGTGACGTCATCGCTAGGCGAGTTTTTGCGAATACTACGCGGGGAAGCAAAAAGCTTAAACAGCTCTGCTGTTAAAAATTTAATAATGCGCGAACTCAGTTCCTGAAAGCGCAAGGGCCACCCAACACGACTCAGCCTATTGTCTGAAAGCTCTTCTAAGATGGCCCAGAACAGGTCACCAAACATCTCTCTTCGTTTGCGTTTTTTTTTTCGGTTGGTTCGACATATACGAGGCAAGGTTCGGGAACACTTTCGGCACCACACACGGCAAATGTCCGCTTGTCTCGTGGCATCTCAACCGTCTGTCCATTGATAATATGCGCAAACACTTTAAGATGTCCTGCTTATGAAAGTGCAAGTCACACACCATGGATTTCGCAGAGAGTGCCCGGTCGGCACGAGGAATCACCCTGTTCAACGCCGAGCGAAGTGTCGCATTGCTGGGAGCACACAAGAAGTGGCGCGCCGAAGTGTCGACATCGTTCGATATCCGCTGGTTGCAGGGAGGAACGCAGCACGTCGGCATCTTCTGCTAATAGACAGTTTTAGTATAGCGTACGCAACTAATAGCGTACGCTATACGCTATAGTACAGCGTACGCTAAGCAGCGCACGTTTATTACAGCTTTAGTTGGCCTGAGAGATCTTCCGATCTCTCGACTTCACCTATAGGTGGCGCTGACATATCTCGAAAGTCTGGATGAAAATAAATGGGCGGCTAAAGTGCACAAGTATCTCTACATGAAAAGCGTGGACACAGAATGGAGGAAGAGGTCAAGGAAGTTGGCAACCAAGTACAGGATAATCGAAACTGCAAATAGACAACCAGGAGTCATCACAAAGAAAGTGAGAGAAATAGAGACCGTGAACAGGATGCAAAGAATGGAAACAAAAAGGACAATGGAGATTTACAAGAATCAGAAGAAAGAAATTAGAAGGGAAAATCTGTACGATAGCACAAAGGGCAGTGCCTTGCTATTTGAGGCTCGAGCCAGTTGCCTAAAGACCAAAACATACCGGAACAAATATTCGGAACTAGATGAGGCATGTGTATGCTGCGGTAAAGATCCATAGATAACTCAGCACATCCTAATGGAATGCGACGGGATCCACCAAGCGAGAACCGCAGGTAACGTGCAACTCCCAGAAGCACTTGGGTTTAAAGTGAAAGGAAACATGAACAGACCAGCCGTAGAGATAAGCAAGAGACGATTGGAGTGCTGGTGGAAAAAAAGCAGGGAAAAGATTTACGACCTGATCTCTTAAAATCATAGGCAGCGGCACAAGGTAAATTTTTGAAAAAGAAAAATAATAATGAGAGGTATACAAACATGCCAGATAAAGAACATGTATAGTATACCTGATTAAATCAAGCAGGCTAGGTGACTATTTGTCGCCGCCCCGTTTCAAAGGGGATGCCAATAAATCATCATCATCAGTCTCCCTCGTTAGGCTTTGTGTCGTTTGAAACGAGAAGCGATCTCGAAAACTCCACAAGGTTATCCGTAATACACTGTCGTCGAAGCGGCCTGAGACTAAGCGAAAGCTGTTTATGCAGTCATTTGCTACGAACGAAGTGAATTGTACAAAAGTCACGCCAAATTCAATTAGAAGCGGCCAGTGGGGACCGCCGCCATGTTTTACGTAAACTACGCAAACCACGCAAAGACGGTAACACTAAATGTGAGAAATAGCGTGCGTATGATATACGCTATGGGTCGTTTAGCCTTCTGCGCATGTGCAGTGACGACCCGCTATTTTATAGCGTACGCAATGTTATAGCGTACGCTAAACTAAAACTGTCTAATATCGTTAACAGACGCGGTAAAGGCTAGAGTTTCGCGGATGACATGCTTCCTGGAATCCGCCGTCAATAACCAACCACAGAATACACCAACGCTGCACCACGTGTTTCGTCCGGCCAGTTGGCGTAGCTGGCTAGTGGGGAAGTGAAGCTGAGTGCGACAGCAGCGCTATGAAGGCGCGGGCGGGTGGTGGTTCCGCGCAACGCCGCCGAGTTTTACAACTGAGGCTAGTCTAGAAACGTTGGACCAGACCGATTACGATAGAAACGATGGAACCCAGCCTTTAACAGGCCCAGCAACAGACTCTTCTACGACAACGATAGTCTCGATTGTCTGTTCACAAGACTACAGAAGGACGTACAAGCTGCGACCAAGGCGGTCGCAGCTTGTACGTACATCCTATCCTGACCCACTGGAGAACGCACCGACTCCACCGCCGACTTCGCAAGAATATTGCGGAGCTCAATTGTGCAATAGAAACTCATTCCATCGAACTGTCCAAACAACAATGGAACCAAGTGTGTTCCTCGGTTGATGGGCAGATGAGAGCGGGATGCAAATGGAACCTCCTCAAACACTTGATGGTTCGCAAAGCAAAAGCAATCAGAGACTAGTCATTGATGGCATAGTTTACAATCAAAAGGCAGCGGGCCTATTTGAACACGCCGACCTGCAAGAGTTGGCCGAAAAGTATCTCCCTCTGGGCCTCTCCGGTGACGGGGATTATCCTCGTTACCGGGGGGGGGGGGGGGGCGGTAGGGGAGTTCGACGCCCCCTTCACGGAATCCGAAATCGTGGAGGTGCTCCAAACGCTCAACGGTCGCTCTGCACCCGGCCCGGATAGAATCTCCGGTAAGCTCCCCCGCAACTTGGACGGACACTCAGTTGCGCTGCCCACCGAGGAAGTCAATTAAATCTGGGAAACGGGCCTCGTCCCCGACTCCTAGAAGACAGCCTCAGTGGTGCTCATCCCGAAACCAGGCAAGCCTCTTGCGCCGGAGAACATGCGGCCCATCTCGCTCACGTCCTGAGTGGGCAAGGTGGCGGAACATGCCATTCACAACCGTATATCTAGGTACATAGAAACTAATGAGCTATTCCCTCACAACATGGTCGGCTTTCGGTAGGCACTCTCCACGCAGGACGTCATGCTGCTTATAAAGAGGCAAATCATTGATGACGACACTAGAGACACTCGGGGAATCCTGGCTCTAGAATTGTCCAAGGCTTTTGATACCTTCTCGCACCGGTTCGTGCTAGACGCAATCTCGGACCTGGGCCGGGGGCCACGATTCCATGCGTACGTTAGCTCCTTCTTCAGGGATTGCAAGGCCACTGTGAAAATAGGGCACATGAAATCCAAGGAATTTACATTGGGAGCGAGAGGCACCCCGCAATGGGCGGTCATCTCTCCCCTACAGTTTAACATCGCCATGAAGGGCCTCTCGGAAAGACTGACCACAGTAAGAGGAACGGGTCACGCCCTCTACGCGGATGATATTACCGTGTGGTGCATAGGAGGGTCTGACGCTGCAGTTGAGAGTGCGCTCCAAGAGGCGCTCGACATCACAGAACACTTCCTACTGGACGTGTTAGCGCCTGAGTCTGTCATCAACCAAGTCCGAACTTCTATTGTATAAGCCCAACCGACGGGGGGTTTGGTGCTCCGCACCCTTAGATCAAGTTATCATAGCCCTTTATACAAGGGACGGACAACAAATCCCCAGAATGTATACCATCAGGGTCCTCGGACTCTTGCTGGAATGGCTCAGGGGCAACTCACAGACTACAGCCCGCATCACCTCCAAGACATAGAACATGCTTAGGCTTATCCTCAGGGTCTCGAACCGCAGGGCGGGTTTCAGTCAGAGCAATATCCTCAGACTCTACCACGCGTTTCTTATGAGCCACGTTAAATAAGTAGCCACCGCGTTGCGCTGGTCTAAACGGGAAGAGGTCAAAATCGACGCCCTCATGCGCAAAAGCATCAAGCGCGTGTTAGGTTTATCACTAACTGCCAGCACCGAGCGTCTCATGCAACTAGGCATCCACAACACCCTGTCAGAGGTGATCGAGGCCCAACGAGTGGCCCAAATAATACGACTCTTATCCTCGCGAGCGGAGAGACGTATCTTCGAATTAGTTGGATGCGGTCACCAGGAAATGAAGGAGCGCAACGCGACGCTATCACCCATGGTCCGAGATACGTTCAAGGTAGATCCCGTGACACGTATCGTCCACCCTCAATACAATGTAGGGCGCCGGGTAGCCCGGGCTCGTTCCCTATTAAAAGTGGCTCCGGCCACTCCGAAACTTGCATGTTTCGTTGACCCCGCCCAGTACGGGCGCTATGATCACTATTGTGTAGTTTCCGTTGACTCCAATGGCACTCTAACTGAGCATCCGGGCGGAAGCTTTCTGCAACAGTAGCCGAGCAGGTTGCTATAACTATAGCACTGAAGGACCCTCTACGTCTCCATATCTTTACAGACTCCAGGTCTGCAGCCCGAGATTTTGCCTACGGCTCGATCTCAAAGGAGGCGGCGGACATCCTCGGCACCGAGGGGGCTGCTGGATTTCATATCATCAAATGGTTCCCGACCCATATCAGAATCAATGTGCACTCTGAGGTTGTGAACGCCAATGAGTTGTTCCATAGCTGTGCGCGAGGTCTTACACACAGCCGCGGTTCCGGTGGACTCACACGCGGCCACTTAGGAATGTACAGGGATTCATTCCCCACCTTCTATGAAATCTTGGCACATTATCAACTTGCTCGGCGGGCCTTTCCGTTACCACATACTAACTCACTAGAGCACAATCGTCGGCCTTTCGCATGCTCCAAACGGGGTGGTTCCCCTCCAGGGGCGGATTCTGTCACTTCGCGCTTAATGTAGAACCCCATTGTCCAGACTGTGGGGAGGCGTACTGCTCTTTATGACGTATGCTCTGGCAATGCCCTGCGTTACGCAGCCCATCGCTTAATTACTCTAACGGACTGGGAGGCAGCCCTTAAGAGCGGCGACCTCTCAGAGCAAGTACGACCTGTCCTGAGGGCCTGCGCCAGGGCGGAGGACCACTATCTTCCGACCCCGACGTGGATGCGGCCCGCGACGGCTACGGGGACTCCCTGAAAAGGGAGGTACCCTAACGCGGTTCCTCAGGACCATCAATAAAGTTATTTGTCTGTCTGTCTGTTCTCTCCGTCGCAGCCGAGCGTATGTATAGCCTCGCAATTGAAAACTCCTTTACTGAACCCTCGGGATGAGCTAGTCTACTCGAAGAAGGCGGACATTACTTCCACAATAAATTGAAATGCTTAATAGAGTAATCAACAAAAATTCACTAATTAAATTTTTAACTAATTACCTGATGGCCCATATTGCAATTTACAAATTGTAGCCGTGGAGTTCGCAAGGCGGATCCACTTGGAATGAATTCTCAGGATGACACCAGTTTCTAGATATTAATTCCAGAGCTTTGCGGAGAAATGCATTGGCGTTTGAGTTAATTTTGTGATTCAATGCATAAAGCGACGTTTTCTTAAGAAACGAACTGGAACGCCAATGCATTTCTCCGCAAAGTTCGGGAATGAATATCTAGAAACTGGTGTCATCCCGAGAATTCGTTCCAAGCGAACTCTACGGCTACAATTTGTAAATTGCAATATGGGCCATCAGGTAATTAGTTAAAATTTATTTAGTGATTTGTTGTTAATTACTCAATTAAGAATTGCACTTTCGTATGCAAGTAATGTCCACCTCTTCGAGTAGACGAGCTCATGAACTAGAATTATGCTATCTGCCACAGGCAACCTTTAAAAATTTTTGAAAATGTTCGCTGAAACACCCTGTATACACTAACACAGAGTCCGGTGATCTTCAGATCACCAGAGCAGCCCTTGTAGCTACTGATGCTACTGTACGGTCACACATTGTGGAGAAAATATTACTTTCGGACAACGTTCCCCTGCCAATGCCTGCTAGCGTCGAAGCCAGCTTCTTCCCCTGTTATGCGTAGAGAGGGCAGTCGAAAAACCGATGGAGAGTCTCGGACACTTGGCCATTTGGAACAGACCCTTAACTTATCTGAACGAGTGAGTGTCAATGCCTTCGTTTTTTTCTTTCTCTCTTATTCCCTACTTCCTCATTTTGTGTAGTGCTCCAGGGGAGTAAGTACCATAAAGGCCGCTTATGGCAGCCATTCTGAGACGAGGACGTGTTTGTCAAACTTCGTTCAACGGGGCCCGCGACCATTTAAGTGCTTTAACACCTTATTTGAGTGAGCTGCCGCACGTGATGAGGAGGAAAAAGGTGTCGGAGTGACTGATGCAGATTCCTATGAGAGCTGCAGATAGCTGCCCTAAATGATCACGTGTGTGCTTATCCGGGAATACTGTAGGCGCCACGCATGGTTATTGAACAAAGGAAAATTTATGTATACATAGCTATATAGAAAATGTCTCTTGAGTGTTTTATTGGTGTGCATGTCCGATAAGGTAGATAAACGCTTGATGAAAGGGCGTCCCGTGGGCTTAAAGCCCGCCTCGGATACCTGTGGACCGCATTGTAGAAATCAACGGCACGTTTGCAACAAACGCCTATACTCGCTAACCCATAAACTATTTTTTAATGCGTTATCATTCTTAAGGCACTTCACGCACATTCCGAGAGCCAATTGCTTATCGATGTATGTTTCCATGTACGCATGTTTGTACCTAACCATTTTCCCGCCTACCACGGTCACTGAGTAGTTTATGGTCGAATGTGTCGGACTGTTGCGCTGAGGCAACAGGGTTCGAAAGTAACTCTCGGAAAACTTGGGTCACGGAGTACGTGGCAATGTGCACACATAAGCTGCTCTTCAACAAACCTGTTTCATGCCGACATGGGTCAGAACAGATGCGAGACTTTGCTGGT
The DNA here is from genome assembly GCF_013339745.2 of Dermacentor silvarum. Lineage (NCBI taxonomy): Eukaryota > Metazoa > Arthropoda > Arachnida > Ixodida > Ixodidae > Dermacentor > Dermacentor silvarum. Next base: position 19,031,370 of record NC_051162.1, read on the forward strand.
TCTGCTGCTCGAAGAAAATCTTCGACGCCGACATGGAGCATGGGGTATGTGCCACTCGTCCGTGCTGGTCTTACATTAACCTCTTTGATGTCATCTTGGCTTACCGGGTAGGTGCCAGTATTATTGTTTGTCATATTCATGTATCTTTATTGCGCACAATTCACTATGTCCTGGCGAGTTTTTTCTTGTTTTGTTTTGTGACTTCACGTGACATACACGTGACGTGGGTACAGCTAAAAAAGTTTTACCTGTAGTAAAGGGCTATTGGCGAAGAAGACGTAGAATCGGAAATAACTGGTAATTTCGGCCTAATCATGACCTTGTGTACGCGTGTTATCAGAATTAATGCTTTCGCAGTTTTGGGGACGTCGCGTGACAGATAGGCGAAGAGGGCGCGCCTCACAAATTTTTTACCAGTCGTAGAGTGCTAATGGCAGAAACCTGGTAGGAACAGTTTGGAATAGCTTTACGTTGTAGTGCCTCAATTGTCATCGTTAATAAAATAGCCGCCATGAGTGTACCCAAAATTGAATATTCCTGTTTGTAAATGGCTCTGGATTACAAAGATCACTCGTTGGGGGACTCGGACTCCGAAGATGCTAATTGTTTCTATGGTAAAAAAAATTATGTTAGTGTATCCGTCGGATTTACAACAACACGAAAAAATGGAGAAATTACGTTTAGGCACTCTGCTTTAAGCATCTAAAAAAATAGGCTGATGCAGCAAGGATGTGTGTGTGCGTGTTTTTTACAATCGCAGGACATTACTTTAGGAAGGGTGGTTTATTTTGTTTTGTGCTAACATCTAAGTTGTTGATTTAAAATGTTGCACTCATTCTTATATAACGCACCCACAGTTAGCTCACTGCGCGTTCAAGTTTGCCTGCCCCAATGAGGAAATGGGGTTCTAGTTGCTAAAATAACGAATATAAGGGTCACAAAAGTTGACATTTGAAGTTATGCATTCCTTTACACTTTCTTCGTTTTCCAAGCAGGTTAATTTTTCCGTACTCTCAACAAAGTGCCGCAGGCAGCAACGTTATACGATGTTCTGGTGCGAACACTTCTATTACGGCTGCAGTCACTAGTGAGATCGCATTGCTTTTTTTTTTCTTTACGACACACCCGCTAATGATCCAGCAGCCATCTCCTATTTACGCTCATTAGCACTTCCCTGCCCCCTTCCTCCGTTTAGTGGCTGCGTCGCAGTCTAGAAACGGTTACACACAGAAGCTGCTTTATAAAACAGCATGGCGTTATATTCCGATATCCTCAAATACCATGTCTCTTAAAGGAAGCTTGACTATGTAATGAACCCATCCTGTCAAGAAACGACGCTCCTCCATTTAACGTGCGAATAGCTTAGGAAGGCGTGCCCCTGTTACACACCTCGTACACCACCGAAATACAGGGACCACCACGCCCGCATCGGCGATTAAACGCTCGCTAGCGAGGCCATTCAGACTCACAAAAAAAATAGCACTGGCTCATAAAGACAAGAAACACTAAAATGCGTACAGCCACTCCACCCTATAGTTTACCACCAATTTGTTAGGTACGCCACTTGCTACTTCGCACGTTCGCTCCGCGCCTAACAGAATTTCCAGTGAAAGTTTGAATTTCGTCGATCAGCTATGGAGGTACGACTTCTCTGAACGCTTCGCTGTCACGTCCGCACAGGCGCATCCACGAGCCGTCTCTTAATCACTGCCTTAAACGGAACCCGCAGACAATTTCCCTGCACCCTTAGTGCAAATAACAAAAACAAGCGTAGTTGCCTTCGGCGCAAGGCAAATTAACTTCCCATCAAATGCATTCAAAGGGCTGCATGGAGCACTGCGTCGAGCTACAGCTTCGAAGTTCGATACACGGGTAAAATTATTCAGTGAAGCCGGACAAGCCTAGCGGCGAGGTACGCTTACGGATGCTGATGTAGTTAAGTTTCTTGTGCTTACTTTCTTTACTTCTGAACTTGTTTTCCTGTTTGCACTGCCACCGCACGGGAACACGCTCCATTAATCATTAGAAAACCCGGCGGGTGGTCTCTGTCAAATGACGGGCCCTCTGACGCTATTTACGGGAACTACGTTCGCCCGCCTTCTCCGGCTCTAACTGGACACGCCATTTTTGAAATTCGTCGCTGCGTACGCACTCTGCACTTGTCGCAAGATCGCGTCTACCGATGTGAAATTTTGAAACAGCGCAATCATGAACTGCCAGCCGAGGCACTGGCAGCTGATTGTCACGTTTTGTGTGTTGTTTGTGGCTAGCTCCTTAGGAGGCGTGTCAAAGGTATACAAAAAATTAAAGAATGAAAAAAGGAGCATTTTCAGGGAGCCATTCCATCCAACGGTCGTTAATCACGTCGCTTATTCTACAGGTTCCCAGCAAACGTAAGACCTTTCTCGCTAGCAATCTTTGTTTTCGAAGTTATGTGCACCGTGTTCCACGTTCGATGTCTGAAGGTGCCGGGGAGACACTTGAATGGGACGACGGTCACCCAAGTCGGTAAACACAGGGTTGTGCGAGGGGCGTTCACACCGGTTTCATTGATTTCCATAGAGCGCACCGGTAATGATCCGTAATGACAGTGACTGAACCGTGCGAGCGGTGGTATACGCGATGCAGATTTTGACTATGGTGGCGTGAGAGAATCGTAAAGGACAGCGCTGCTGCATGCATGCGCGCAGGCACAGTGGTCCAGGTTTTTCTTACTTCGATTCATTTAGTCTTCAGCGCAGCGCCGTTGACGCTTATTCGACAAATATTTCTCGGTATCTTCCGTTTACTCCCGGCTTTCCAGAGCTGTTAACCGCGGTGCAATATGGAAATATCCGCTACGCGCGGCGCAGATCCCACTTTCCTTTTTTTTTTTTTCTAAGAGCCCTCGATTTTGTCTTATCGGAAAACAGGCGAGCAACGCAAGTGCTAGTTTCCGAAACCGGATACAAACAGAAATGGTGTAGCCACAATGAGGAGTGTGTCTCCGCAATATCATGTCCGGATCAAAATGTAGTCAAATGACCCTGACATTCAAGGTCTAATGACCCACTTTTTTTCTTGTTTCATCCGCTCATTCATTTTATATAAATAATTTCAGCATCAGTGGACAACTTCATGCAAATCGGAGCAACTATAATAAAGGAAATGTACGGAGGACAAAACAGTGCTCTCGTAGTTCTATATGTTGCGTATTTTTATTGCGCTAATATGCATCAAGGTAACTACCAACAACTTGCTCACGAACAACAAGTTGAATACTTAGTAAAGAATAACGCAGACCCATTCCGAATTTCGGAGTTTATCTGAAGAGAAACTTTCGTGAAGTGTTTAATTAAGTGTCAATAAACTAAATTCGGTGCGTACAATTGACTTTGTCCCCTTCCTATATAACATAGAATCTCATGCAATATTTACGTTTATGCTCCGCATGGGTTACAACTTTCCAGTCATGCATGTTTATATTTATGAAATTGAGCATTCACAAGCTATTTAGAAATGCAAACAGCAGTTCATGGGAATTCTCACTTTAAGACGTCAACGCAGTGATGCTATGAGGGCGACAGCTTTGTTTGATGTTTGTCTAGGAAACAATAGTGAGGAGACATGCATAAAGACAGAACAATAGCGAGTGAAAGACTTGTCAAGTTTACAATTATTTGTCACTTTCTTACGTGCCTCCTTCGATCTTACGAAAACCGCGGCGTGCGCGCATGTGCTCTACTCAGCAGGACGTCCGGTGCCTACAGTCCGCAAAACCAGGCAGGGATCTCAAGGAAAGGTTCACTTGAAAAGCGGATTACGGCACAAACTTCCTCACGATTACTCGGACGGTAATGCGATTAGCATTAAAAAATGTAGCAACGCGCCATATTGCCGAAGAAACGCTTACATAAAATTTGTGGGGGTCTATCATAGACTTCCGTTGCTTCGGCTATATGTGACAAATCGGCCCGCTTTGCTATGACACTCGCCTGCGAAGTTCACCCACAAGCATGACAGCGCATGGCGTTGACGTAGTGACTATGATGGAATGACGTCGAATAAATGACGATTAAATGACGGCAATGAAAGGACAATTCTGAAATGTGACGTTGATCTAACGACGACAGCGTGGCTATGGTGGCACGAGGACAATCGGAAGACTGCATCTCGACGATGGGCGTGACGATGGCGGTATCACAAAAAAATGTAGACGACGAATGGCGGTATGACGACATCCGGGTGACGAAGCTTGACCGACGACGATGGAAAGACCACGACGGCTTGAAGACGATGCCATAACAACTAAAGCATGACGGTGACGCAATGACGGCCATGGCGTGACAACGGTGGCATATTCACATTTGCGTGACGACAGCCTTATTACGATAGAACGGCACGAAGAAGGAATGACGTCGACGGACTGACTAATGAGGTTTGACGACGTTGGCTATGCCGACAATAGGATAAGGTTTGTGAAGTGATGATGACAGTGAGAGGAAATCCTGAAGACGAAGGCATAATACCAATGACGTCAGTGAAACGACGTCATTGGTTAAAATGACGACAATGAAACGATGACATCACGATGATTGTTCGACGACACTGCCATGACGACGACGGCACAATGACAGTATGAGCACAATGGAATGGCGAGAAGTGTATGGCAACCATGGAGTGACAACGACTGTATCACGAGGCCTGTATGGCGACGATGACGTGACCAAGGCATGACGAGAATCGGATGACGAAGCTGGGGACGGATTCGCGGACGTTTACTTTCGGCGATACTGTCGCCTTCGCGTGACGCAGTGCTTAACTAGCCATTCAGGTAATCCGGTTTTCCTCAACCAGCCAATAAGCGAGCACTGAAAGTGATATCTTCACAAGCGATTGTTCCAGAATACGTCGCCTGGAGTGACGGCGATCTAACGACCACGACGGCACCATGAAGATGGTGGGACAACGAACGCATGGCGACTGTATGACGGCGATGGCGTAACGGCGATAGCGTCACCATCACGGCATGACGAGAATCAGTTTAAAAAGCTGGAATGACGACCACGCAACAATCCCAACGCTACCGCGACCATGGTGGTTCAACCAGCATAGGAATGATGGGCAGTGCATGGATTTGCCTAAAGCTGGCTTCAAACGGATTCGAACACAAGACTTCTAGCACAGAAGCCCCATACTGAAGCCATTACGCCACGGACGCATGCAGTGACAAGTGGCATTGAACGCCCGCATGAATTTCTCGTGGGCAAACCAGCGCGTTGAGACCCTTGGCACGTTTCGATTTGGACTCCTCGTCAAGCTGAACTGTTGCAATTATTAGGGATTGTGCGTGTTCGTAGAGGCCTCTACACTTAAACAAATATATATTGCACTGAAACTTACGATAATTAGGGCAGATAAAGCGTAATAAACGAATCCACAAAAACTTCTGGATTACAAGCAGGAAGATCTGAAAAAAAAACATGTATTACCCTCATTGCCATGGCGGCGGAACTATTGCGGCGGCAGAACTCCCTATTGTAATTATTGTAGTAAACTCTATGGCCTAGAGGCCCTAGCTTCTAGAGAACTTGAGCTACTGGGACGGTGTGAAGGGTGTAACGATTACGGCATGACGAGAGCCGGATGACAAGGCTGGAATGAATTCAATTGAATTCTGGGGTCTTTACGTGCCAAAACCGCGATTTCATTACGAGGCATGGCGTAGTGGGGAACTCTGGATTAATTTTGACCACCAGGGGATCCTCAACGTGCCCCAAATGCAAGGGACACGGGCGTTTTTGCATTTCGCCCCCATCTAAATGCGGCTCGAATGAGGACATTGGAACAACCGCGACGGCATCCCGACGGCACAAACCTAGTGGCCCAAGCTGGTTGACAACTTTGGCTACTAAAGGGGCTCGATAGATAGATAGATAGATAGATAGATAGATAGATAGATAGATAGACTCAAATGACTGAAGTAAGCAAAGAATTCCGAACGCATTATTCTTTATTCTTTATTCTTTATTCAAACAAAACTCGCAGCGCCATTGGCATTATTGCGAGGGGCATAATACAGAGAAAAACAAATCAACAGAATTTTGGCTCACAACCTCAGCCGGTAACAAATTCCACTCCGATATGGTCCTCGGAAAGAAAGAAAACTTAAAAAGGTTAGTCCTGGGGGCATATTCCCGAACTTTGAACACATGGTCTCTTCGGGTGGATAAGTAATATGGAGGACGCAGATATGATGAGGCCTTGATTCCAGTTTGATTATGATATATAATGTAAAAAAGCTTGAGACGAAGATTCTTGCGGCGTCCGCTTAGAGGAGTCCATCCTAGATTTCTTTTTAATTCCGTTGCACTATCAAACCGATTGTACCGCCCCAGGACATACCTTGCAGCGCTAGACTGAATGCGTTCCAACGCTTTTATTCGTACGGAATGGGACGGATCCCACACAGGGCAGGCGTACTCAAGTAATGGCCTTACGTAGGCTTTGTATGCAGCCTCTTTGACGTGACTTCCCACGTGCTTGAGATTCCTTCGAAGGAAACCAAGTGAAGCTCCGGCCTTGCGCACAATGCAGTCAATGTGCTCGGACCATGATCCATCCTCAGATAAAGTCACTGCGAGATACTTATACGCGACTGCAATTGTCAGATTGTCGTGACGGTGAATAGTTAGACCGCGGCACAACGGCGAGCTAACTCTGTTTTCAGAGAACCTGTGGTCACCATAACAAGACACTCAGGAAGATGGATAGTGACGAGCACGTGCGTCAATCGTCGAAATCTCATCTGCGGGTCGAGTGCGTGTGCTATTCCTACACAATCTGGCGTAGATTCCAGCGGAATCACTGGCGTTCGCATACCTTCCAGAATGTACTGCAACACTGTTCGCGTCACGCGTGCAATCTGATTACACAATGTTTGGCGGCAGCATAGACAACAATAGAATAGGCGACAACAATCGAGAATGCTCATACACATGTAGGCGTGCCTCGCGCCGCGCGATAACTTAGCAGTTGTTACCAGGTGAAAGAGCGGTGCCCGAAGAAGGATCAGAAAAATCGAATTAAATTATGAGGTTTTACGCGCCAGAACAACGATCTCATTATGACGCACTCCGGATTAATTTGGACCACCTAGGGTTCTTTAACGCGCACCTAAATCTAAGTACACGGGTGTTCTTGCATTTTGCCTCCATCGAAATGCGGCCGCCATGGCCGATATCCGATCCTTGCGACCTAGTGCTTAACAGCGCAATACCATAGCCATTAAACAACGACGGCGGGTAGAAGAACAAGCAATGTACGCGTGTATCATCATCATCATCAGCCTCTATTTTATGTCCACTGCAGGACAAAGGCCTCTCCCTGCGATCTCCAATTACCCCTGTCTTGCGCTAGCGTATTCCAACGTGCGCCTGCAAATTTCCCAACTTCATCATCCCATCTGGTTTTCTGCCGACATCGACTGCGCTTCCCTTCTCTTGGTATCCATTCTATAACCCTAATGGTCCACCGGTTATCCATCCTACGCATTACATGGCCTGCCCAGCTCCATTTCTTCCGCTTAATGTCAACTAGAATATCGGCTATCCCCGTTTGTTCTCTGATCCACACCGCTCTCTTCCTGTCTCTTAACGTTAGTCCTAAGATTTTTCGTTCCATCGTTCTTTGTGCGGTCCTTCACTTGTTCTCGAGCTTCTTTGTTAACCTCCAAGTTTCTGCCCCATATGTTAGCGCCGGTAGAATGCAATGATTGTACACTTTTCTTTTCAACGACAGTGGTAAGCTCCCAGTCAGGATTTGGTAATGCCTGCCGTATGCACTCCAACCCAATTTTATTCTTCTGTAAATTTTTTTCTCGTGATCACGGTCCCCTGTGAGTAATTGACCTAGATAAACGTACTCCTTTACAGACTCTAGAGGCTGACTGGCGATCCTGAATTCTTGTTCCCTTGCCAGGCTATTGAACATTATCTTTGTCTTCTGCATATTCATCTTCAACCCAATTCTTACACTTTCTCGATTAAGGTCGTCAATCATTTGTTGTAATTCGTCTCCATTGTTGCTGAATAGGACAATGTCATCTGCAAACCGAAGGTTACTGAGATATTCGCCGTTGATCCTCACTCCTAAGCTATCCCAGTCTACGAGCTTGAATAATTCTTCTAAGCATGCAGTGAATAGCATTGGAGAGATTGTGTCTCCTTGCCCCACCCCTTTGTTGATAGGTATCCTTCTACTTTTCTTGTGGAGAATCAAGGTAGCTGTGGAATCCTTGTAGATGTTTGCTAAGATATTCACGTATGCCTCCCATACCCCTTGATTATGCAATGCCTCTATGACTGCTGGTATCTCTACTGAATCAAATGCGTTTTCATAATCTATGAAAGCCATGTAGAGAGGTTGATTGTACTCCGCAGATTTCTCGATTACCTGATTTATGACGTGGATATGATCCATCCTAGAATATTCCTTCCTGAAGCCAGCCTGTACTCTTGGTTGGCTGAAGTCAAGTGTTGACCTGATTTTATTGGAAATTATCTTGGTGAATATTTTATACAATACTGAAAGCAAGCTAATGGGTCTATAATTCTTCAGTTCTTTAACGTCTCCCTTCTTATGGATTAGTATAATGTTGGCGTTCTTCCAGCTCTCTGGTACACATGAAGTTGTGGGGCATTGCGTATAGAGGGTCGCAAGCTTTTCAAGCATGATATCTCCTCCATCTTTGAATAAATCTACTGTTATTCCATCTTCTCCAGCAGCTTTTCCCCTGGTCATGTGTTTCAAGGCCCTTCTAACTTCAGCGCTAGTTATAGAAGGAGCCTCTGTATCCGGTTCATCACTATTTTGAATGAAAGTAGCTTGGCTGTTTTGGGCACTGATAAGGTCAGTATAGAATTCTTCCGCTGCTTTTACTATGTCATCGAAATTGCTGATGATATTACCATGCTTATCTTTCAGTGCGTACATCTTGCCTTGTCCTATGCCAAGCTTTCTTCTTACTGATCTAATGTTGCGTCCTTATTTTACGGCTTCCTCAATCTTTCCCACGTTATAATTTCGAATATCCCTTACTTTTTTCTTGTTGATTAGTTTTCACAGTTCAGCGAATTCTATCTGATCTCTTGAGTTGGACATTTTCATCTTCTGTCGTTTCTTTATTAGGTCCTTTGTTTCTTGGGAGAGCTTACCTACTGGTTGCCTTGGTGCCCTACCTCCCACTTAACTTGCTGCTTCTGAGATCAACCTAGTTACGGTTTAATTCATTACCTCTATGTTGTCTTTATCTTCCTTTTCTAAAGCTGCATATTTGTTTGCAAGCACCAGCTTGAATTGGTCTCCTTTTACCCTTACTGCTTCTAGGTTGGCCTGTTTCCTCTTGACTAATTTCACTCTCTCTCTCTTCAAATTGAGAGAAATCCTGGACCTCACTAACCTATGCTCACTGTACTTAACCTTACCTAACATTTCTACATCCTGCACTATGCTTGGATCAGCAGAGAGTATGAAATCTATTTCATTCCTTGTTCTTCTCCATTAGGGCTTTTCCAGGTCCACTTCCTGTTGCTGCGCTTCCTGAAGAAGGTATTCATTATTCGGAGCCTATTCCTTTCCGCGAATTCTACTAACATCTCTCCTCTTGCATTCCTAGTATCGATGCCGTAGTTGCCAATTGCTTGCTCACCAACCTGCTTTTTCCCCACTTTTGCATTGCAGTCGCCCATGACTAAAGTATACTGAGTTTGCACCTTTCTCATTGCTAGTTCACCATCTTCATAAAACTGTTCTATTTCTTCATCATCGTGACTAGAGGTTCGGGCATAGGCTTGTACTACCTTCATTTTGTACCTCCTATTCAGCTTTATTACGACGACTGCTACCCTCTCATTAATGCTGTAGAACTCATCAATGTTGCCCGCTATGTTGTTATGCACTAGAAATCCTACCCCGGATTCTTTCTTATCTGGAAGACATCTGTAGCAGAGGACGTGGCCGTTAGTCAGCACTGTGTAAGCCTCACCAGTTCTAACCTCACTAAGGCCAATAATATCCCAGGAAATGCCTGATAATTCTTCAAATAGTCCTGCTAAGCTAGCCTCACTCGAGAGGGTGCGCGTGTTGAACGTTGCCAGGTTCAGTTTTCATTGGCGGCCTGTCTTGACCCAGAGATTCTTAGCATGTATATATACCATGTATATATGTACGTGTATATATATATACGCGTGTATATATACCAGTATTCAGCAGCAATCCTCCTGCAATTATCTGGGGATGGTACATTTCATTTTATGTCGAACCATTGAGGGAGTAAAAATCAACACCCGCTTCACATGGTGCACTGTTTCGTTCAATGTTGAAGACATGGTCTATTCTTGTACAATTCCATTCTCATATTCAGTCGTATAATTAAATATTTTGCCAAGGACAGAGGTCGTGCTGCACATTTCGCCTTCGTTATGTATTCTCAGCCTAATTTGGTTTCACTGATTCATTGATGACGGAAATTGTTTGGTCGCAGTAATTAGTTGACCCTATCGTACTCATGCCTTCCGGTTCCCATGGCTGGGAAGCTCTTATTAAGTCATTTTCAGGCGTTCCTGATGGGGTTCACAGATAATACGCATGTCAAAGAGGCCAAATAGCTCCCATGATTAAACCTGCCGGAGTAATTGCCGTTTTGCGCACATAGACGATTATCTTGATCGACGGGGTGGTCCATAAAATGGGCACTACAGCAGCGCACAGCCAACCAATATTTACTCAAGTATCGCGTTGCGGAGTCAACGGACACGTAGAATAGCTTTAACATGAACGACCCTATTTTCTTCATGTTGCAAGTCACTTTCTGCGTAAGTTTCACTACGCAGATCTAAAGGTGCGACTCAGCCAGAACGTCACAAGTTACAAAAAGTAATAAAAATAAATAAATAAATAAATAAACGCTATTCCTTGAACCTAAAGTGTAAATAATTTTCTTCTAGAGGTGTAGTGACATGACATTATCGGGCTGTAGCGATCACCCGCTAACTCGAGGTTTTCTGCAGGACAGGCACACAAGAGAAACAAGCTGCGGTATGGGGCTGAGTGATGTGTTCGTTCTTAGGAGGGCGTTCCGGAAAGGAAACACACGTACTGCGTGATAAGAGCGGTACTTAAAGGAACAGTAAAAGGAAATGCAAACTAGTTGAGACTTTAAGGGTATTCGTTGTAAACTTAATTTTTGATAATTTCAGTGTAAGCAGTTCATTACGAGAAGAGAAAATGAAGGCAAAACTTAGACGCTTTGAATATCACGCCGGAACCTCAGTGCCGGTACGTCAGTTTGGCGTCGTGGATAAAAAAAAATATTTATTTTCGCATTAGGGCCACTGTGGCAGAGTAAATGTGGTCGAAACTGGCTAAGTTCAGTCTATGGCTTCTTTTCAATACAATGCAGTCCATCTATACAGATATAAAACCAACTGGCCCCGAGCAGAAACCACTAAAATTCATGAGGTCACGGCGGAATACTGCGGCAACTTCTAAGCGGCGTCGCCTGCGTTCCTGCATCTTTTCTACTTTATCAAGCTTTGTCTAAACGTAAGAGCGCCTTTTATTTTATTTTTCATTGTCGAAGTGTACTTAACTACTATATCTCAGCTTATACGTAGTTAAATTTAAAATAGTGTTCCTTTAAATGGCCTCGCTGTATCAATGGATGTGGATGCTGATTTTGGACTTTTTCAGTGCTTGTGAAGCCAGTGAGAATGAGAATTTCAACGAGTTAATTACGGTCTCACTTGACAGCTCCACTCTTACAGCAGTAGCCTGTTTAATGGTGTATGTGATCTCATGCAAACTTAAAAGTCATCCTAGTTTCTGTTTCGGTTACATTTTGTCACACTTGCTACCGTGGGCTGCTTTTGAATATACTGTGAAAGGTCCAGTGGCGCACTTGTACATTTCTTGTACCCAGTTGCACAGGGACGCGTAACTGTGAAGAAGAGACCACCGCCACCACAGTTTTAGAAGTGTCAACTTGCGAATCCAGCTGATGCTGTAGGTCATGCATGCGCTTGGTAAGAGTAACAATTTATGCTCCTGAAACCCGCTGAGGATTGGGGCACGTAGAGTATCACTCAAAATTGCTCAATCGAAGTGAGAGAATACTATACGTTCTTTGACAGAACGGAGATGCCATTAGCCAACGCCCAAGGGCCTATTTACTTCTGTAAACTTATTTCGGCCGAATTGTTAGTCCGAGCTCAGTGAGCACACCGAAATGAGTGGAGTGTCAACGCTGTTGAATCACTTTGCAATCTTCAGCTTTGGACTTGGCAGCTCGCATCCATAGGGCAAGAACACGTGGTGAGAACAGCCTCACATAACAAGCAATATTACTCGCAACTTTTAAATAGAGAGGCACCCATTACTTGCACAAAAAATCTGAGCACATTCCTAATCAACAAAAATCCACTAATTATGTTTCGAAATAATTACTTTACGGCACATATTGAAAGTTACGAATTGTAGCCAGTGAGTTTGCAAGGTGTATCCACTTGGAATGTATTTCCAGAATGGCTCCAGTTATGGATATATACCGTACGTGTGTGTGCTTGTGTGCGTGTGTGTTTAAATATGACACACATTATGTGGAGCGTACAGAAAAACCGATCGCCACAAAGTGGCAAGACGGCGTATCCTGTCTTAATCACTGCTGGGATTAAATTCGTGCGACAGTCACCGCTAATCGCGCGAGAACACCACAACCTCAGTTGAGCAGGCACGGGACATTCCCTCTGTGAAGTGCATAGTGGGAGTGGAGCACTAGCACGAAGAGTGTTTATGCTTCGGTGCGGATTCTACGGGACTCGACACATTTATCACACGCTTGTCGTTACCACACTAGGTCGCTGCTCAAGGCAATTGCGCGGCAGCGTTTCGCGTTAAGCAAATTCAGTGCTTCTCCTGGAGTCCGAGTGTCTGGTTTCACACTCCCAACGTTTCAAGGCCCATTTCTCATGAACTCTCGATGACACGCTCGCTTCGCAAAGGTGTGTGAAATCGGAAATGGCATGAGAGCTACAGCGAGAAAACGGCGCCTCGGGCCTACCTCGTCGCCAGAGGCCCCTACTGTTCGCAGGTGCCTTTTGTGGCACGCGAAAGTCTCAATACAGCAAATAGCGCGATCTCCGCGGTTGAGCTTTCCTTACCCACACTGTCGCCTGCGCTCTTCTGTTCGCTTTTTCAGCACGCCGGTAGTGGAGCGGGGTGATTTATGGCCCATCGTTGCACTTGGCTGCTCCCCGGTGTAATCCGAGATGCTCCTTTGGTCTTCCCCAGGACGCCCAAGGCAATTTCGCACGGTTGTACACGACAGTTATGAACAGTTATGTGCTACCGCGTAATACGCAGGCGTGCACACAGTTCCTCATAAAAATTTATTTCCACAACCTTTTCTGTATATACAAATACTTTCGTGCTCACTGCTACAACTTGTTCTTCTAAAAGCACGTATATTACTCACCATGCTGATCTTGAAGAGATGTGGCGTAATAATATTGTTACGGATGAGGCGTGTTTATTTACAGATTATGAATGAGAGTCGAGGAAAACAGTCCGCACCGGTTTTGTTCAGCGCTGTTGTTGTTGTTGACCTAAGTGGTAGCGGCGCATACCCGCACCAAAAGATTCGTGGTCCTCTTCCTCTTGCTTTCGCCTCAACCAAGGCCTTACATTCCCCGTTTCGCAGACGAAGCCCACCATGGGAGTTTGGGCTGAGTGATAGAGTAATATCTCTTGAGGCGCGTAACATGCGCAAATTGAGTAGCGCTAGAGCGGCGTCCTGGTGACCTTACACGGGCGACCACATACGTTAAATCGCTAATGCGGTCAATGACTGTGAAGAGACCGGTATACTGTGCCAGGAACTTTTGGCATAACCCGCGTCTGCACTGAGGGGTCCACAGCCACGCCAAGTCACCTTTTTCGAATGAAATTGAGTCGTGGCGGCGGTCATACCGCTCCTGGGAGCAATCTTGTGATGCCAGTGTACGCAGACGAGCAATTTGTCGGGCTTCTTCAGCACGGCACAACGTTTCGGCAACTGAGTCCTCTGTATGGAGTGTAAAGGGTAAAATGGTATCGAGACAGCTGCGCGGTGTCCGAGCGTAGAGCAGGTAGAAAGGTGTGAAGTCCGTAGTTTCGTGCTTCGCTGTATTGTAGGCGTAGGTAATAAACGGTAAGATGTCATCCCAGTTCCTGTGATTGGATGATACATACATAGGCAGCATGTTGGTCAGGGTGCGGTTGGTACGTTCGACAAGGCCATTCGTCTAGAGATGATAGGGTGTTGAGTGGCGGAACTGCGAACTGCAGAGTCTAAGCAAATCTTCCACGGCGTCAGCGACGAACTGGCGACCATGGTCGCTGATGATTACGTGAGTGGCACCGTGACGAAGGATTACGTATTGCGTAACAAGAAGGCAGCGACGCAAGTTACTGTGGAGGAAGATATCGCAGCATTTTCCGCGTATCTAGTTAGGTGATCGACACAGAGGATGACCCAGCGGTTGTTGTTCTAAGATCGTAGAAACGGTCCTAGCAGGTCGATACCAACTTGCTCGAAAGGTGTAGTAGGTGGCGCTACAGGATGAAGAAGGCCTTGAGCGCTCGTAGGTCGCTTGTGACGCTGGCACTTGTCGCAGCTCGACACGTATTGTTTAGTGGAATGTCGAATCTTAGGCCAGTAAATCCGCTCCTGTACTCGATGTGAGGTGCGAATGAATGCAAGATGGCCTGACGTCGGATAATCATGCAGGACACGGAGAATGTCACATTGCCGGCTTTAGGAAACAACCAGTAAATACCGCGCGCCACTTGCTGAATAATTTATCTTGTATAACAGTCCATCGCGAAGGCAAAAAGCGACCACTGGCCTTGGGACTGCAGGCATCGGCGAACAGGGTGTCCAAACTTAAGGCATTGCGCTGTTCCCGCTGGAAGATGGTGGCGTCAGGAAACGCGTGGGAGACAGCAGCAAAGCAGGTGTCGAGGTTGACCGTGTTATCCTCTGTTGTAGACAGAGGAAGGCGAGAAAGGCAGTCAGCGTCGGCATGACGTCTTCCACTTTTGTACGACACAATGAAGTCAAATTATTGGAGCTGCAAAGCCCAGCGTGCTAGGCGAGACGTGCACGACGTATATTGAGGCTATATTGAAGCTCTGCAACACCGTCAACCGGAGGGTTGAGTGATTGAGTACCCTGCACCTCCATCACAAAACTGTGACTTATGATGCGCGTTTATTTACAGATGATGAATGAGAATCGAGGTAAAACAGTCCAGGGGTGCTATGCAGGATGCCCCGAGTTTGGCGAAACTCGGGATCTTCACGAGCTCTGGCGATGCCCCAAGATCAAAGAACAAATGATAACAAGACGAAGTTTGTCCATCGGCACGCCTCCAGTTTCATTGGTTAATCTAGATTCACTCTGGGTGGCTATTATCCCTTGGGCGTTGCCATATGGGCGGTCGACAAACTGGGGCTCACGTGATCATACGGTCGGTGCATGGTCGTGCCTTCTTTCACTTGTTTGTCGTTCCACCGAGTGCATTACAGGCACAAGCAAGTTATAAAATAAATTCATTTAGTACAATAATATTAGTCACATTAACGTGGGTTGTAAGCATTTTAATGTTTCCACTATGTACACGGAATGTGTATTAGACTAATTTGTATTTAAATACGTTTCGCGTTATGCCACGAGGAGACGCTCGCCCCCCTCTTTTTTCCGGATTCGATTGGCACGGCTCGATACGTGCTTGCTCTAGCATTTCCGAGCACCGATTGGTGTGCGCTTGCTTTTCTCACTGGGTTTCCAACAGATCGCTCGTTTCTCCTTTGCTCTAGATTGGATTGGTGCGGCTCGCTACGTGCTTGCGCTCCCATTTCCGAGCAGAGATTGGTGTGCGCCTGGTTTTCACACAGGGCTTTTAACAGATCGCTCGTTGCTCGCGCTAAAGAAAAGCTGCGAGTAGCGCGCGCATCCAGCTACAAGACGAAGTGAGCGTCGGCTAGCGCATAAGTGGTTTGCCGCGCGCTTACCGTGTAAGCACACAGGAATGCCGGAAAGCACACATACAAGGGTCAGAAAACTACGCTTTATTTTCTTTTACTTTGCGATACACCTCCATACTGGCAAGCGTCGAGCGATGGCTTCTAACAACCGCAGGAAAGAGTCTTTGTAGTGGCTAGCCCGAGCGATCCGTGGCTTCTAACAAACGCACGAAAGGGTCTTTGCAGCGCACGTGGATGTTGACTGCCACCACATGCATCCCAGGTGGGACTCCAGCATCGGTGCAGTTGCCCTGTACCCATCGCTGACGAGGGAGCGCTTCACTTTTTGACAATAACTTTCTTTTTTTTTTTTGCGTGTCAACGCCCGTGATGGGGTCCACAAAGTTCACGCTTTGGTTGACTGTCTACCAATGCGGATTGAGGCATAGCCCCGTTAGCATCCACTAAATTTGGGATACATTTGTATGCGGCCAATTCGTCACTATGAATAATGGTCCCCGGTTTAACATTGGTTGCAATAATGGCGCCTAGCGTCGCCGCCTTTCTTCGGTCGACTTTGAAAGTCGCAGCACCCCTCTGGTCGCGCAGAACATGCCGAAGACCCATGGGCCCCCAACTTTAACACCGCCGTAATTTTGGCGGCTGGCGGAAAGTTGTCGGCCGTCATTAGGCGGCCTCGATTGTATACTTTTGCTCGCCGCGAAGAAGGCACTCATCAATTTGCGCTATCTACCCGGGGTACCAAGTGGAGGTCGCGCCAGCAGCTCGTCCCTCGCGACCTTACGGGGGTAGTTCGTCCTGTCGGCGATGGTGTGCTCCTATAGAGGAAACAAGTCGCCGGTCATCTCCTTCAACAGCCATATGTCTACGCTTTTGCTCACGCAGTACGTGAGCCAAATCATTTGCCGCCTGGACAGGTGGTCGTTCGGACGGCCGAGGCGGTGCGTTTTGGCGAAGTAACGTCCTTCGCCTCTCTGACCGTGCAGTGCAGCTTTACCGTGTAACTGCGAAAACTGATTTCGGCACCTGTTGCATCGGAAGGCAGCCCGGCTTCCATTCTGAGTCTTCCAATATAATGTGACCACTTCGCCTACTCAGGTTGGTTGGCCCGGGTTGAACCCCAGGTGCTCGCAGGTGCCCCAGTACTCCGATGACGACGCCGGACCTGGCCTGGGGCTAGGGCGCGGTGGACGAGCAGCGCTTGAAACAGGAGAGAGCCGAAGCGAAGCGATCGCACGAACTTTTCCTCCGCAGCCTAGTCACATCAGTCTGTGCTCGGAAAGCATAATATGCCCGCCACGCAGTCTCCGCAGACAAGGGCGTTTCGCCTAACTCGTCACACAGCCAGCGCACTGACGTTTTGGAAAGGCAAAAACGACGCTGAAACTCTACGTCGGTCATGTAGCTGAAGGGGTCCAGATGGTCATATTGACGCTTGCCGCCGCTGGATGCGATGACACAGGCTGCTGCTGCCGCCGCCATGCTCCCGAGTTTAACTCGAGGGGGGTTTCGCGATGTACGAGTTTGGCCCGAGTTCGCGTGTCAATCAAAACCATAGGTCACGCCCCGAGCGAGGCATGTAAATCTTGTGCGCGCCCACCACGGTTGGGCCACGCCCAACTTATTTTTCGACAACAGCGACGTGGTGCGGAACTGAGAGGCATTAACAATCTTGACCGGCGAAATAAAACACGCACAACGCACTGTCATCGGTGATGTACTCAGCACCACTATTAAAAAAAAGTGTCGACTTTCGCTGCCTTATGCATATGTCTTCTTGGGCTGTGATGACCCCACAACACGGTTCATTGCCTGCGTTGTGGCTACGTAGCGCACAGCAAATAATTATCCGCACGTCACTGTAGCTGCTTGCAAGGCGTCGATGCGCCGTGGTGGACGACGATCTTGAGCAGTGCGTAGTGTTTTCCAACGACAACGTATCGCAGCTGTCATTTGAGATGGCTGCTCTGTCAATGATATAGTGCAGCAAACACGGTCAGCGGTCAGCGCAAACACACCCAGTGCAATGGCATTTTGTCATCACAAGCACGGCACACTAAACAATTGCAACACCTTCCTGTGTTCGAAGTCTAATTTCCTAACTGCACACAAGATCCCTCACCCACCAAAATGCGATTGCTGCGCTGTCGTTACGATATCCATCTGCGATCGCTGTTAGCTCAGCAGCAGAGGCAATCGGCAAGCACATTGGAGTGAACAACACACTCAAATTCTGCGCACATGCGCACGGAGGCACCTTCAATGGGCAAGCGGTGACAAGTGACGAACTGTGTCGTTGGGCAGCACGCTCGTGTTCGCAATGCATCGCGGAGACTTCGCGCACGCAGATAAACTGGTGCATTTTCATTGTGCTGCGTCACTAGGGACCCAGAATACCGCACAGCTATTTTGCAGCGACAGCCGTTGCTCCCGTCTCTATGGCTAAAGTGTCGTTTCAGTTGGTAAAGTGGCGGCCATAATAGCCGCCGCAGTGAAGCACCTGCGGTGAACAGCTATGCCGCAGCGCTGCGTTGCCATTCCCCTATTAGACAGGGAATGGGCAGATCGTTGTCATGACTGACTTTATCGAACATAGCACTGCAGCGCCCCTGGCGACTGCTCACCGCATGAACTCCCTCGTGCGTGTGACCCTCTAGAATGTATCCGCTTGTAAGCTTTCGCCTCACTGTCGCGACTCGCGGCAAAAAAGTACAAAATTTAATAATTCATTATATGTCCGTTTGTCATCACAAATTTACAGCATTCAAAACAAAAAAAAACGATACTTTAAGAAGTAAAATGTTGGTTATTTTATTTGTTGTATTTCAAAGTATTCGATTGAGGGAAAGTATAGGTGCAAGAACGCACCGCATGTGCCCTGTTCGCATTCGACGGAGGATAGAAAGATAATGCCCGAAAAAGGAGGCACGCCCTTGCCGCGCCCGAGAAAGGCGTGGCAAGCGACTCACGGCAAGTGTGCAGATAGACAGCGGGACAGTGACGGTATTGCTAAATTGCGATAATACGTTGATAACAATACGCGGCGCTGGCGCGTTTTGTTGCGCAGTCCTCTGTGCTTGAAGCCCGGCAGCACTGTGCCGCGCAGGGTGCGCTCATGTTGTCATACGTGGCTTTATCTCGACATTTCTTTTTGCCTGCTGTTCTTGCACGTTCCTTGCTATCTTCGTTCACTGACTGCCATCGAGCAAACTCGGGTAAAACTCGGGTGAACGAGAAACTCGGCGCATCCTGCATAGCACCCCTGCACCAGTTTTGTTCTGCGCTCCGCACCAAAAGATTCGTCGTCCTCTTCCTGTTCCTTTCGCCTCAACTAAGGCGTTACACTATGTCTTGCTTTGTCTTTCGTTCGAAGCATTCTGTTATGAGTGGTTACCCGAAAACATTGCTCCATTATGATATGACAACCATGAAAATTACATACCCTTTATACGGTATCTTTATACGGTCAACTTTACAGTTGACTAAAGTTGACCAAAACAGTCCGATTAAGTGCTCACGGTGGAATCAATGCAATTGTAACAATGGAAGTTAAGTTCCTAAACGAAATGGGACCTTGCCGTAGTGGTGGTAATGATAAAGCAACTACGTTAGTAAACTTGCTGCGTTTTGCAGCTGGGAATAGGGCCGCTTATTAACCGTTACTGTCTTTTCTAGTTAGTATATGGTTTTCAACTCCTCTCTGAATACCTGCAATCACTGCCAAGGTAGCGAACAGTGTGATAAATAGTTACTAACTTGATGCTAGCAACTTGGGGACTTGATGCTAAGAGCGTGTTTCGGTCAGTATAGCTTCCTTCTCTGCTCCTGTGCAGCGTTCGTTCACTGTTATTCATCCTTCTCCTGTCTCGACCTCCAGCTCACCCGTTCTCAATCTTGTTCTTTGTCTCTTCCTTTCCTGATATTACAATAGCTGGAAATATGCAATCAGTGCAATCCGCGAATTCTAACCAGTGGTACCGTAGTAATGAAGTCACGGAGAACGTTGACTAAAAAGCCATGTACAGCTCAAGCAGAAACATAAGTGGCAACATAAGGAGTTACAAAAACCTCACCAATGACTGAGGGAAACCGTCAGCAGCTGATTTTATACTTAAGATTATCTAAGGAAAACAAACGAAGTTAACCGAGCGAACGACCACAGCGAAGGATGAAAGAGCGAAGGCCGAGTGCAGCGGGAGACGAAAGATGGCGACAGCGAAGAGTTCGCGACGAGGAAAGCGGAGGAGAACGCTACAGTGAAAGCATGAGGCGGAAAGCAGAGGATGAGAGTATGACAAAGGTTGAAGAGGAAAGCAGAGTGCAGCACGAGACTACGAGATGGCGCCATAGCATTAAAGCGCAGCTCTCATGCGCCAGTTACTGGGTTGAGCGTCGCCGTCCCTCGTGTAACCGCGCGAACGCGCTCGTGCCACTGCTCGCGCATTCATCATCTTCCACAGCTGCCTCGAATGACCCTTATCACACCAGCGTTCCCATACTGCCCCTCCCTCTACGAAGGCGCTGACGGCACTGGCAAACTGCCAGTCGGTGCGGTGATTTCGGTCTCAAATTCTTTGCCTCAATACATCACCAAAAGAAAACAGGTATACAGCTGAGATCAAATTTCGCATTAGGGAGTATCGTAATCGTCGGACATATTTTCTTGTTGAAGTTGGACATCAGTCTCTCTGAGGGCGGCTAGGCTGGACAGCAAACGACGAACAAACACCAGAGGAAGCGAGCGCCGTTTCACCTTTTAGGATGCTCAAAACGGTCGGTGGTTCCGCGTGCGCAATAACTTGGTCTGAGAGCTGTGCAGTTGGGGGCCTGTCAAATATGCGCTGAAGGAGACCATTATCGAATCCTCCCGGTGAATTTAGCGCACGCGGAAAACTAGGTACTACAGGGTTCGCGGGACTTCGAGCTCGGGTAATCTCATTGCTCGAAAGAACTTCTCGGGCAACGCGTACACGCGCGTGGACAGGCACGCACAACACTTACATATATACACATCATCATCATCATCATCATCATCATCAGCCTATATATTATGTCCACTGCAGGACGAAGGCCTCTCCCTGCGATCTCCAATTACCCCTGTCTTGCGCTAGCGTATTCCAACTTGCGCCTGCAAATTTACTAACTTCATCACCCCCTCTGGTTTTCTGCCGACCTCGACTGCGCTTCCCTTCTCTTGGAATCCATTCTGTAACCCTAATGGTCCACCGGTTATCAATCTTACGCATTACATGGCCCGCCCAGCTCCATTTCTTCCGCTTAATGTCAACTAGAATATCGGCTATCCCCGTTTGTTCTCTAATCCACACCGCTCTCTTCCTGTCTCTTAACGTTAGTCCTAAGCTTCTAATATACACATATTAGAATACAACGCGAGGAACCAATGGTCTTGTCGCACGTTCGATAGGTTGTGAGATTCGCGCTCTGTATACTCTTCCGCTGGTCGTAGGATGCCAATGGACATTCAAAATCCCGGGCACGGCAATGTGAGCACAAAGAATCGGCGCAAATGTAGGCAGAGAGCCGAGTAAGTTTCTGAGATCCCCTTCGGAAGTCGGTGAACAAAAAATGTGGCGCCAACTGAAAACCGCAAAGCACCGCCAGTTCGCTGTGCTCGGGGTGGCACGAACCGTTATATACTTCCCTGCGATTGAATGCCACGGCAGGTAACAGAACGGAAGCCAGGGGGCAGCCGGAAATGTAACCCCAAAACACGCTCCATAAAAGTTGTCACACCTCAGTGTTCGCCCTGCCTCTCTCTGAATGCTCGTTTCAGACAGATCTGCATCTTTGAATGTGTGTGTACGACTGCTTTAAGTTTGCACGGGCAGCGTCCCGCGTCTAGCTGCGTGTCGTGCCATATATTAAATCAGTCCCAGTCGTCGTACCCTAAATGCAGCGACACGTACCGCTTTCATCTTTTTGCATGTGGTATTTCTATTTTTCTTTTTATTCCTGCCTGTTTGATCTTCGCGTTTATTTCCGTTTCAATTTCCCAGCGATATTCGCTGTTCTCCGTATTGTACTTTTCCGCGTTTCCCCACTTTGACACGCATCCCCGGCCCGCTGCGAATCAAACTAGGCCCTGCGACATCATCTGCGCGGGTTGCGTAACCAGCAGAATAATCTCGCAGCTTGGTTTCTTTAGGTGCATGCTTCTTGCTTTCTTAAAATTAAATTTTTCACGATGCGCAGTATTGCCCGCATAAGCTATTACATACGACGATTGCACTTGCGGAAACGTTGTGTCGGAAGAGTACTATGGTGTTCTTGTGCGTAGTTAGAGCCGTTAGCTGGTATTGCAAAATGCACAGTTATTGCCGCACGCTTGATCAGGATTGATCACGATTGCTGTTCTCAGGTCATCTTGTCTAAACGAAGAACCGCTGTCCTGTGAGCAGCGGCAAAAGTTTACGGCGAAGCTGCTAACATTGATAATAGTGGCGAGGGCTGACGGCAACGATGGCGCGGTTCGTACCAAATGTTAATTGAAGCGCAGATAGTTACGCACCCTGCGTTGTAACCCCGAAATGCCTGCACGACCAGGGCATCGCCGAGAGGGCACAGCCGGATGCTGACGTCTGTCATGAAGAATCCCTAAACACATCCAGCATCGCGTCCTACTAGACCACCGGATCTCGCAGTCAAGCTACATTTTAGCCAGGCTCCAGTGTCGGTAGAGGCAGCGCAGCATACACAAAGCGCCCGATATGAGTAAACTTATAGAAGTACGAAGCTCATATATAGAGAAGCACCTGCGAAGGCTCGGCTACGTGACCAAAATGCACCGGGTGTAGTTAAATGTTTGATATGCGTTTGGTTGATTTTTGGCAGTGGCAGAACAGACTCCCAAGGCTTCCATTGAGTGTGAGAACTCTCTGATATGGCTTCGCTGTCTTTGAATGAGTTACTCAATAGTGAATGAGTATGAGTTACTCGAATAAACATAAATTTGCGAAGTCTTTTTTTAATTGTGGATATTACGTGGCAAAACCACGATCTGATTATGAGGCGCGCCGTAGTGGGGGACTCCGGTGAATTTTGACCACCTGTGGCTCTTTAACGTGCACCTAAATCTAAGTACACGATTTTTTTCGTATTTCGCCCTCATCGAAATGCAGCCGCCGTGGCCGGGATTCGGTCCCGCGACCTCATGCTTAGCAGCTCAACACCATAGCCACTAAGCAACCACGGCGGGTGAAGGTTGCTTTTGCTTGATTTTAGGGACTAAAGGTATACCGGCTACTTCACGAATTTACAAATGTACATTGTACCAGAGCGCCCAAAGATTCTGCGCAATTCGTGCAAAAGTTGTCATCTAACGAGCAAAGGATAACACGAAATTGATAAAAAAAATATTTTAATTGCTTAGGAAATCCATAATAAAAATGGGACTCGTGATCCTCCACCTCCGCTCCTGACTCTCCAATGACCCGAAGTGCCGACCGGGACACTAAGTCGGGTCGCAGCCATCCTTGGACCGATCGTTTCGCCTGACCCAAACGTGGCTAGGCTGACGATCGCATACCAGCATGACCACTGTTACAATGAAATCCCACCGAGGTATGTGGACCCAACCGTTGACAACAACCGGGACAATGCCTTCCAGAGACACTCTCACGGTTACCTGCCAAGATGCTTTGAGAACCACTGCACACCTACCCAGTGGCACCTCATTCTTCGAGTTACAAGGCCATGACTGCGGTGACATTACGGGGCGTTGTGGGTGCTTATATCAGTATCATTGTAGATGCAGGTGAAGCAAGTAAAAGAGATGTGCGGCCTGCAAGGACACGGCCACAGGAGCCAGTGAAGAAGACGGTCTTGACAGGGACAGCTGGCTTTGAAGTCGATCGAGACAGCGTATCGTATGCTTTGCAGACCTGTCCAGCCCCAAGCATACTCCCCAGATGGAATATCGAGCGAGTTTTCGGTGTCGCTGCTAAGTTGTTCACGATAAAAACAAGGGAAGATGATCGGTAAAATTTTTGAAAAGATATTGTTAGTAAACATATGCGATCTATGACGGGCTGGATAGAACAAACTGAATGTGTCAGGCCAGCACGTTCTGTTTACGATACCCGTTCAATGTTATTAAAAGTTCCGAGGAAAGTATTATAGGGGTAATCAGTTACTTATTAGTAATTCCTGAATTACGTTCGGGGGCAGCAATCGGTAAGATGAATCCATTACAATTTCTAACGCAGTATTTGTAATTGTAAACGGTTACATTTTCTGTAACATGTGCAAGATTGAGTGTAACCAACAGGGCACGGACTTGGTTGATCTTCCTGTCTTTCTTGCCTCTCTCTCGCTATCTCATCTTATCGTCAATACGTAGTGCGTGGACCTTACTCTCACGTATAAGACTCGTGCTCTGCAGTTTCCAGCTGAACAAGTGGCGCCGCCTGAGACGCGGAGCGCTACTAATCAGTCATTGCTGATCGTTGCTGAGCTTTTGCGGCCAAATCATGGCACCTCGAAAGAGCGACGCAGAATCGTGGTCAAAAAAGAGTGGAACTGAGTGCTGTTGCGTGTACGGCTGCAACTGCAGCTACAGATACACCACCGGTAAGCTCCCAAAGATTAAATTTTTTGGATTTCCTGAGAAGTCTTACGAGAAGGAGTGATGGGAGCGCATGGATCCGGGCCGTGCGAGGTAAACAAAGACGCTGTGCATATTTTTGTTTGTTTTTTTTACAGCGGAACTGTTTAAGCCGGCCGTAATGCGAGCCACCTGCCACTGCGCTGCCTAGCAACCACCTCGCGGAGCGTCACGCGCTATTCTCAGGAGAGAGAAAGAGAAAATGAAGCGAGAGAGAAAGGCAGGGAATCAAATTGTAGCAGCACCAACGAGGCAACGCGCAGAGGTGCTCACGACGCCATCCGCACTTCTACGTTGCGCCGCATTATGCTGCATCCAGACGAAGGACCAAATCCGGATTTGCAGGGCCGGACGGCGCGTCACGTGACCTCACATCAGCGATTTGCCTCGTTCGCGCCTCGTCCGGGAGCCACGCGGTCGGATAACGCCAAGCCGTTTTTCACATCCGGATTCTGGCGGGGTAAAGCCGCAGCTTTAACTTATAAACACGCAGTGTCTGGCAACCAGTACACTTTTCTACTGCTCGAGGACAGCCGCATTGCAGTCAGCATCAGTACCAGTTTGTATGGGTGTTCTGTGTCAGTACTGTGTTTGCTGGCGCCTGGTTTCAGTGCTTCATAGCTCCTGGTTTCGTTCACTTCGATGAAGAAATTGTGCGATGATGCCGCCTTTTATTTCAACCACATTGTGGAAGAGTTTCCCACTTTGTGGGACCTCAGCCGTGCAGTTTATGCGGACAGCGTCACAATCAGGAAATCGTGACTCTCCTGCAAAGAAAAAAAGAATCTCAGTCAACTGCTCGCAAGCAGACTACAAAAAAGTAGGACGTGTACAAATACATCTGATATCTGGTTGTTTCAGAGCAGTAAATGAATAGATTGTTTCAGAGCAGTAAATGAATAGAGTATCAGCGAAAACCAATCACACTGAGTGGTGCAGTTAAGTGTAAACATATCAATATTATCTCATGCATGTTTATGCAGAAAGTCGGTGCCGACAGCACGGCCATACAAAACTTGTGCGCACTCGTGATACCCCTTCCACGTGAACCCTCTGGATCTGCATTGAACATTTCGGGCGCGATTGAGCTTGTACACTACCACACGAACGCACTTAAAGACACTTGTGTAGCGGCCTTCGATCAGCACCAAGCTCAGTTTTCAACCGATATACATTTACCACGGCGATCTCTGTAATAACTTGTAAACGTGTGATACTTACCTGAAGCAAGGTACCGCAGTGTGACCTGCAGCACGGTGGAAGAGTATATTTCTTACACCGTGGCTTCCGCTGATATAGAGCGGCGCATAACGGTATCCTCCCTTCGTATGCGGGGCCCCACGCGCGACAGCAGTTGCAGAAATTGCTATCTGCTTACACGAAGCAGCCTTCGGTATTCGTCGAGGTCAGTCTTCAGGAGCTCTTCGTAGAGCAGGTTTTGGGCCCCCAATTATTTCCTTACTATCCAGTCTTTCCGCCAACAACGCCGTTTTCGTGGAAACAAATCAAATTCCTCGTCAATCTCGAACAGAACAGCAGCCATCGCGGCCAAACGTCGCTTTTTGCTGGCCTCTATTTTGTAGGAAGAAACTCTCAAACCAGTCTGCTGCTAGCCAGCGCAGAGGCTGCGGTCGAGAGTAATCCGGCTCGGTGGCGCTGTTGTCTGCTAGGGCTTCGTCCGCCGTGTGGAGGCGCCTGCAGCCGGACGGTCCGTGGCATAGTTGTCCGCGTCCGCTAAAAATCCGGATTCGGTCCTTCGTCTGGATGCACCATTAGCGTCGAACGCTCGCGGTGTCCGTTGACTGCAGCAGACGCCTCTGGAGGCGGCTCGGCCGAGCTCCCACCAACTGCGCGCTACTGCGCATGCGCCGTGACGTCATCTCGGCGTGTAGTCTGCTGCGCGCCGCCCATACACTGTGCATAGCTTTCGCCCCACTTGCCCTACGTGTGCTCAGACTGCAAATGCTTCGCAAGGCGTTCCCCAATGCCACGGACCACGATGAAATGTTTAAACACTTCGTATAACTTAGCATCACTTGGCATTACTTCATATATAACTAGGGCTCCGTGTTTTCGGTATTTATCTTTCTTGAAATTCGGAGGGTATTTTTCGGAGTTTATTTCCTGGCAGAAATTCGAAGTTTATGGAAGTTGATTTCTCGTAAATCCCCAATTCTCCGAAATTCGGAGTTAAATTTTACATTAGTCTCAATACTCCAAAATCTAAGATGAAATGATATCTGAACACGAAAACATCAGAACACACGAAGAGTATTTTTGCTGTCTGGAAGGTTTGAACGCACAAACACACATACACACAAGCACAAATACTTGAATACAAAACACCTACATTTGTGCGTATTACAACCTTAAAGCTTGTATTACACGTAATCATACTATACGAGGCTACGCTCCTTTCGATTGGCTACGCTCCTTTCGAGGCTACGCTCCTTTCGATCACGCTCCTTTCGATTGATGATTTTCAGCTTTGAAAATGCCCTTTCAACGTTTGCGCTAGAAGACTCAGCGCACAGCGAGAAAGCACTGGCCACTGGTCAGTGTAAAGTCTCGAAAGAGACAGGGGTTCAACAATGGTAATGAATAATTAGCTCTGATAGTTCGCAAAATAACTCATGAGTTGGTTCATGTCGTCAGTTTCAAGAAACACTAACTTAAAAATCGGCGCATGTGTTTCGAACGCGCATGGTCACTGATGCTTCACATTTAGATTCACAATTTGAACACTATACCAAAACGATTCACTGGTGTACTGGAGTGCATCGAAAAAGTTCCTCTCAACTGTCGGTCTCCACTTTTCAGCGACAGCAGCGTAGTATCCATGAAGTTCTGTGACAGTCGTTGAGCGGCCATACCTCTGTCGCTCCGTGTGCGACAAGCCCGTTGTTAAATGTGCGATAGGTGTGGTCTACAAGACACTGTTGACGTGAGGTAAAGCTTATTTATTTAAGTACTGCCCGCCTGGAGTTTAGGCCTTAGGCAGGCATGGGTAATAAATACATTTCAAAGTAGTGTAACAAAAAAAATAGAAAAGATTGCGCAACAGAACAGACGTGAAAATCCAGTACAAGCATAAGAACACAAGAATTTGCTGTCACGTACACTTTGAGGAATATCCACGTTAAATACAAGAAAGAAAGAGCAGCACAAGTTTTAAAATACAATCTTTGAGAAAAAAAGCTAATGACACATTTCAGTATAAGTTCTACAACACAAACCCTCACAAAAACAAAAAAAAACACGCTAATTGCGGTTTAATATTGAATAAACCATGTAGGTAAAATAAAAATGCAGGTATGAACAGCACGAGTATTACATATAGGAATGATCAAATGGAGTACACAAGAACATGTGCAAGAACACGAGGCTATGTAGTAATAGATTTACTGAATACCATGTGAAGCAGTATTACTAGTAAGTTTACATTTCAAAACCTCTAAGTGCACTCAAAAATACATCAATTTGCCTACACGGACTGGTGACCACACCTGCAGGCAGTACATTCCAGTCGGAGATAGTGCGAGGAAAGAATGAGTTTTTAAAGGTTTTTGTTTTGCATAAGTATTCAGCAATTTTCCTGGGGTGGTAAGAACGTGTAGTGCGAATTGTTAGACGTTCGATGAGCATGTTTTGGTCAATTTGTAAAATGTCATTGTGTAATAGGTACAGAAGCTTTAGCCTCTCGTGATACCGCCGCGTTTTGAGTTGCTCTAGCTGGGCATCTTGCAGCAGCGCGGATGGTGATATTTGCCAACTGTAACGATTGAAAATAAGCCTGGCTGACTTCCTTTGTACACTCTCCAACTGCACAATGTTAGTGTCTGTCCAAGGGTCCCATACAGATGCCACATATTCTAATATTGGTCGGATAAATGTTTTGTATGCTCTAAGTCGCATCTCAGGCGTAGAGTTGCCCAATGATAGTCTAAGAAAGCCCAACTGTTTCATTGTCCGTTTTTCTACATACGCTACATGCTTATTCCACCGCAGGTCAGACGTAATGATTACACCTAAGTATTTATAGCTATGGGCGATACTCAAGGGTTGTCCAGCTAGGTTGTATGTGAAATTTAAAGGTTGTTTTTTTCGGGTTACTGTCATCGTCACAGTCTTTTGGTTATTGAGAGACATTTGCCACGTGGAGCACCACTCGTCTAGTTTTGTCAGTGTATCATTCATTAAAGCCTGATCGTTTTCGCAAGAAATTTCTTGATACATTACGCAGTCATCTGCGAAAAGTCGATTTTTAACAGGGATGTTCTCGGCTATGTCGTTTATGAAAAGCAAAAACAAAAGAGGGCCCAAAACAGACCCTTGAGGAATACCGGACTTCACCGGAGTGGAAGTGGAGCTAGTGCCGTGGATATTTACACTCTGGCATCTGCACGAAAGGCATGATTCAATCCATGCTAGCAAGGACTCATTTTGTAGTATTGGACGTAGTTTAATCAATAGTTTTTTGTGACACCCGGCCGAACGCTTTTTCGAAGTCAAGAAAAATAATATCAACTTGATTATTTCTGTCTAAGGCTACGGCGATATCATGCATTGTTAGAAGGAGTTGCATTACTGTAGATTTACCGTGACGGAAACCGTGTTGCAGGTTAATTAAACTGTGTTTTTTTATAAAACTTTTTATATGCTTGGATACGATGTGCTCTAGCATGTTTACGGATCCGCTGAGAATTGATATCGGTCTGTAAGACGATGGAGCTGAACGGTTATCTGCTTTAGGTATTGGTGTAATTATTGCATATTTCCGATAGCTCGGGAGCTCGGCGCGACACAGGGACTTAGTAAACAGTAAATTCAGATATTTTGCACACCATAATGCGTACCATACTAAAAAAGCATTTGGTATTTTATCAATTCCCGGTGACTTCTTTACATCAATGTTTAAAAGAAGTGCTAGCACACCTTCTTCATGAACACGTATATCGTCAATGGGCGGTAATTTTTCGAAAGAGGCAAAACCAGGTGTGGTACCGCCATATTGTGTAAACACCGAGCTGAAATACTCGTTTAGCGCCTGCGCAACATTGAAGTTGTCATCTATGAGTGAATCATTTATGCAAAGACGTGGCACTGATTTTTTCTGTGGTGTTAGATAACGCCAAAATTTGCCTGGTGATGACACCAAAAGTTTTTCATGCGCACATTTTGAAAGTGGTCTTTTGCTTCTTTTATACGTTTTTTTAGGAAAACGCGCAACTCGTGAATCTTGTCTGCATTTGTCCGCGAAGGGAGCTGCTTCTGATTTTGACGAGTTTTCTTCAGTTTACGTCCAATACGCGCGATATCTTTTGTCATCCATGGCTTAAAGTTCCGCACTATCATCCGTTCTTTCGGAACAAAGTTATTTATGCATCGCAACACCAAGTTAAAAAAAACACCATAGCTGTTCAACGGAGGTATTGCCGGTGTCGCACAGAGTTATGAAAGTGGAAAATGAAATGTCTAGAGCATCTAATATTTCAATATCGTTAGCGCTCGCAAACATAGGAATTATTGTTTCCTTTTTCTCGAGTTTTGAATTGAAACACACTTCCATTGTTAAACTTACTATCTTATGATCTCATATACCTTCAAACAACTGCACAGAAGGATTTTGACAAAGCAAGTTGTTACTAACAATAAAAAGATCCAAAATAGATTGACTATCATTATGAATACGGGTAGGTTCCTTGACGAGTTGTGTTAGATTGTGCAAGAGCAGCACATCAACAAACAGTTGGGAATTGCTAGCCAGAGCCTCAGGAAAATCATTAGACCAATTTATTGCTGGAAAGTTAAAGTCCCCTGTTAGTAATAAATTACAAGAACGAAAATGTTTTGTACACAAAAATTCATTGAGCTTTTCTACAAATGCGACCAAACAGGCTGATATAGCAATGACTGCTTCCGAATTGTCAAACTTCGAATTGTCAAAAATTTTACCGGCGAGTGTTTATCGGATTTTTTGGGATTTATCCAAAAACACGGAGCCCTATATATAACTTAGCATCACTTCGTATTAGCAGGACCAGCTAGGAACCGATAAGCTCCGCTGTGTCTTAACCTTGCGCCACTAGTGCAAGCTACCCCCTATTTTTTTACTATCATTGCAAATTTGCTCATTGCGGTCATGAACTTTGTGTTTTTTAGCCCCGAAGCGGGCCTTTGGCCCCCCCAGCCTGTGAAGAGCCACACCAAACACCGGCAAGGCCGTGGCGTGTTCACACCATCCTCGGCATCCAGCCTTACATGAGCAGCTCGCTCCCACAGTGTGCCTTGGGTGTGAAGACAACTGGGTAATAAAAAACGAACAAATGAGAGAGAGCTAACGAAATGACGGCAGTTTTGCTTACCTGAAGCCACACCTCGCAGTCGACGATTTGCGCGACACATCTGCCAACAACGTCGGAGGTGTCCGCTGCCCTCATAATTTCTTCTCTAACGCCGTAAACATAGTTGCTGGCGTTAAAGATTATTGTCCAGGAGCAAACGGCTTCGTTTAAAATACTGTTCCACGTTTTCAATTCTGCAAAATCCGCGAAATAAAATGCGCTGTTGGTTTCGCACGACCATTTCTCCCGTAGGCTGGCGTGGCATGCGGCTGAAGCGGGGACAGCGCCTGGAACAAGTCCCGACGTGTTTACGCGCGCAGCCGCTACTCGCAGCTGTGGTTGTTCTAGCACAGCAGCGCCACCATACCAGCTCTCAAGCCCTATAAGGGGGTTGTGGGAGAACAAGGCAATCTCCGCTAGTGATGGACGCACTGGGTGTAACGATTAAGTGAGACTACCCTAATAACCTTCAGTTTGCTGATGACAATGTCCTATTAGCGGCGAGAAGTTGTAGTGGCGCCCTCTACGAGTGACGTCAGGGACAGGACGGCGCTCGCTCGGCTGCTGCGCGCGCTCGTTCCTTTCGTGCATGCTTGGGGTATTGGTGGCTCCGGCGTACTTATTGAAGTATATGTCCGCTTCTTTTTACTGTCATGCCTGAACGGCAGTTTCTTCAAAACCGCGAGTTGTGAAAACTTGCAACGTGGATATCGCAAGCTATGTAGCATCGAAGGGGTCTACTGGTTTTGCAGTGCTTATATGCGCAGTGTCGGTCCGTAAACATTGCGTAAAAAGAATGTCTGCAATTTCAATACAAGAAGTTGTATATGATGCTCTGCAAAACACTTCAGATTCTCTTAGTGCTAAGCTATGAGAGGCATTGCATTTTACAAGGAAGAAAAATCTTGGTATTAGTATTTGATGCCAATATTATAAATGCGTGTTAGAAGGAAACTGCACAGCGAATCTTTTATGATGATTCTTATAACTATGGCAAGTTGTTGTAGTCAAATATGGCTGCTTTATTAATGCGTAAAAGGAAGAGTTAGGTGCACATTTTGCATGAAAACGTTTTCTAATACTTTCACCGTTCTTCAAACACGCAATGGGCACCCAGAAAACGCATTGCTCATGGCGGTTAACACGAGGGCGCGCCACGTATAGTATGTGTATACTTCACGAATTACATAAAAGCAATCACCTGAAAGAACAGTTTCGTGGTTAAGATCGAGAGCCTATCAACTGCACGCGAGAAAATGTTTCATAGGGACCCTCAGTTGCCTTTATCGACATCATGGCACAGCTATTACGCAACTAAATCTACCGACTGTTGTTATGGCGAGGCATGCATTATTCGCGAAACCCATCAGTTCACTACAACTTCGAATTGAAACCATGAAACGCTTCTTTAAGCGCCAATTGCAATGCCTAAGGTATACTCGAGGTTATACAGCGCCGCTTAGGCTGCGCTGAAGAGGAAAATTCAAACACCTTCTGCCTCACCATGTCTCGATCCTGCGTTGTCTAGCTAAACAAACTGAGAACTATTCGCTTCGTGAATACATAAAAGAGAACCTCACATACCCGCCTCATAGAGAAGACACAAGAAGCCTCAAATGAATTCCCTTGATGTTTGACCTCCACAGGGGAATAATGATATCTTCAATAAGCCTCATACTGCCAATGAATGAGGCTTCGGCGTCTTTCTAGCTGCAGCCATACGGTCCAAAAGGCATAATTCACGAAAAAATTTGGGCCGAGGAGGCTGTGTGCAGTTCGCCGAACAGACTAGTGATGTCTGCTCCTCAAGAAACAAGCAGCCGTAAATTGCACAAGTGAGTTGAACGTGTAGCAGGGAACAGTGAATAAATATTAGTACATTCCTGTGGGTATTCTGCAAATAGCTGTAAGCCTCAATTAGCTTTACTTCAACCTACCGCCACTTGAAATTAACCGGTGAGGAACGGCCTAATTTTAAAAAGCAGGTGAAGGAACAAGTGGTGCTTGTTGAATCTAAACTGCACTGTCGGGTCCTCGCAGTGGCGCATCAACAGGCGGGGGGGGGGGGGGGGGGGTTCGGGGATTGTAACCCCCCCCCCCCCCGAGGCCGAGGTAAACACCCTTTTTTGTAACCCCTTTTCTTTCCTTGCGCCTTTGAGTACTGCAACGAAGATGTAAGGCGCGCAATCGTCTGCACACTCGCAAAATTGCACAAAAAGCGTATTACTTGACAAGTTCCCGTGAAGAAATAGAAATTAGTGCTGTTTATATGGTATTGGCAAACTAAGGCAAACTGTCCCCCCCCCCCCTAGCAGAGATCCTGCGTGCGCTACTGGGTCCTCGCGTTACTGCCGAGCGTTTCTGCGAAGAAAAGAAAAATGAGGTACTATACCATGAGCTACTCGTCATAAGGAAACAAGTATTAATGGGTTAAAATCAAGGTAAATGTGGCAGTAGGTAGCAGTCAAAGTGCAGTGGTGCTCGTTGCACCACTGCAGGTATGGTATCCTAACTGGATTCTTATGTGATATGTTTATGCTTTTATTAGTCACGTGCTAGTTATGCTTTTTATTAGTTCCTCAATCTTCAATGTCTAGATACGCGCATAAAAACACGCATTGGGCTGGTCTGAGCTCCTTCGGCTGGCACTGCAGCGTTGCCCTTGAGAAATAAATTGTCTTCTAGGAAATAAGCTCTTTGAATAAGTTTGCGCGAATGAAGGCGTCGTAAAATGTATTTGAGATGACCGTCATAAGTATACAAGTACAGGGAACGACAGCGAACAAATGGAAGCCCTGCAGAAGGCGCCCGGACAGCGCCCGAACGGCAGCTGACGACAGGGGCGAGTCCGTGCCGTGACGTCACCCGAGCGGCGCTCGCAGCGTCCCTGTAGGTCGTTCTCGGGGCTAATACAGAGGCGCTGGAAATGACTGGTCTGTCATAACATTAACCGGAAACGCATACCGTTCGAACGGTCACATGCAGAGGCCATGATAACGTGCCCAAAAAAAGCGGGTGTGTAACATAAACTTTGTGTATCTACAATTTCCACGAACGGCTTTATTTAACTAAGAGAACAAACAAAAATAAATAAATAAATTTACAGCCATGACCTTTGTACAAAACTTCTCATCACGATGATAAGGATGATGATGATGACGACTGTTGCTTGTGCGCGCCATTCCACAGTATTCCATACGAGTGTAGCCTAGTGACGGATCAAAAATTTCTGGTTACTAGTCACCCTTTCCAAGCAGCGGACGAACACGCTTATCTATGATCATTGACAACCTAAAAATGCCGTGGCGAATACAAGGCTGTCCAACACAAAGAAAATTTGTGTGCAAGTGGCAATCTGTTTGTTCACTCATTTCCACCACCTAACGGCAAGGGCGGACTATAAAAAAACTGTGGCTCCAATCCACGCTGTGAAGGTAGATGGACAGCGAAGCTGCAAGGGACACCCACAACGATTACCCATTGTGACGTGTCACTTGATTTCACACACGTGGCTCTACAAAGAGTGAAACCAAAGACAAGTGAAATGTACTTAACCACACCCTTTATTACTTCACAACGACATTATATTCACGCTGTTCTTCTGGCGTGTTTACTTTCCGTGCTCAACCCATGGTAGCCTGAAATGAACTGAATGAGACCCTGCTCACGTCACTACGTGATTTCTATGCTTTTGGGTACTTTTCCACTCGGAGTAGCTTACGCAACCATAATCTTTACCGGGAAACAAACGTCGGAGAAGGAACGCTGTAAACGACACCCATAAGAATTACGCATTGTGACGTCACTTGAATTCACAAGCGTGGCTCTAAAAGAGTGACACCAGAGACCCTGGTTTCACGAGGGTTCACAATGACGTCAACCCGTTTCAAAGCAGCTGCAAACCTAACCTTTACCAGAACGCGTCGGAGGGTTTTCCCTTTCTTCACACCCGCCTTATCATCCATCATGTGGTTTTGATGCTTGTTTTGTGGTTTTTCTTTTGAAAACGAGTGATGAGCTGTATACTGTATGACTGATTTCAAAGAAGATATGCTCTTTGCATTGAATTTTTAGCCAGGCATTTTTTGCTTACGCCGACACAAAAATTTCCTTGGCTGGTCGAGGTGAGTTACGCCGTAATATCGGTGTCCCTCTGGAACTACGTTTTGGAGCCCGTGGTACAAAGCACAGGGCCAGTACGGTTTGGTGGTCGAGCTTACACGGAATTGCATGGCCACCGACTACAGATAATGTAGCCGCGGAATAAGAATAAGAATAAACAAGTATAACGATAAAATTGGTGGTAGCTTTTGGGGGTTTGAGAGCTGAACACATCGGTGTTCAGCTACAACTGCCAGCTGTTTAAGCAATTTAGTTCATTTGTTGTACAGCAGCTACATAATTAGCATCTACTAATAATGTGCTAAGCTTTGTACAAACGTACTGATATCAGTGGAAAATAAGGAAGATATATTTGATAATAAATGTTCTTTTAGGGAAGAAAAGTTTTGAAAATGTTTGTAGGGGCACAGACCTCCAAATTTTTCGGACTGTTCTATATGCATTGGGCTGTGTTCTGAACAAAAACAATATTTGCGGCTATGACCATTCGTTAGAACGAACAATTACATACGTGAGATTTCAATTTTCAGCCTTTTCCTTAGACAAAGCTCTAAATAAAAAAATAATTTCGTGGCAACACAATTTATTTAGTTCAGTAGGTGCAACACGCATTTAGAAACCGTTCAGAAAGAAATTATCTTTTTGTGAAGTTTAGCGGTTGCAGCGAAAATGTTCCTTTTGTCAGCAAAAGTGGTGTTTTTGAGAAATCCTCGACCGAGATAATGTAAAACTATTCCAACACATTTTATTACAAGTCCTCCATTAGCTCTCCGTTAAAGGACAAAATGGCTTCAACTCAAAAGGTCGAAGTCCATTTTGAGCTATCACGCTGGTGGTACGCAGTCTTCATGATTATTTTCTTCGGATTGCCTTTTGATACCCCTTCTTTCATTCGCCTTGATGTTCCTTTCCTTGCTTTCAGAAGAGGCCTGAAAGCAACCACGACAGGAGGGATAATGTCGTGGTCCCTCCTGCTAAGCACAGCATCGCAAGACACACCTGTTGTAACACCAGGGGTCTTCAAGGACAATTTTTTGCATTGTTACAATCATTGAAATGAATAATTGCATCATAAGCAGCAGCTTTCATGGTGGATGCTCCAGCAAACGTGCTTTTTTCCACTGACACCAACTTAAGTGTTCGCGCGGAAATTATCGCAAGCATTATGAGACCTTTGGGACGTGTTCTGAAGTGCTGAAAAGGTTAATGTAACTGCAGACATTATATTTCAGAATAATTATGGAAGTGAGGACATTTAGACTAATTATTCGGTGAGAAATAACAAAGCAAGTTCCATAGCGCATCGCACAAACTTGGGTAGCTATTCGGCAGGGTCAAGGAGCAGGGGCGTGTTTGGCGGCCTTTTTAAATACTTTCCGGTGCATATTAAGAATGCCACTTCCAGCACATATTTGCCAAGAATTCTTGCACATTTTGGTGTTCAAAATAAAATGGCATCTTTCTTCAATTTGGTATTGATTCCTGCTTAGCCAGCAATCTAAGGTCAAGAACGGCAGATCATTTATGTAAACTGAAGTGGAACGTTAATCCTTGCATTCGATATTCGCGAAGCTATGCACTCGGGAGTGGAGCTCGAAATAATACAAGCAAACAGGAAGAAGACTAATACTTAGAGGTAAGCCTAAGTCTAAATTGTGTGTTAATGTTCACACAAGGACATTTAGCTTGCGAACTCAGGTAACATATATAACAAGTATAGGTTATTCTCTACCGAATTAAATTCTTGGGTGCTAAAGAAAAGGTAATGGAGGTGGAGGTTAATGAATTCGTGTATACAGCGTACAAGATATAAAACTTGAAGCGTGCTCAAGCAGTTGAAGAAGAAGAAAGACAGAATTTGTAGTAAAGGGGCCAGGTGGCAGGGGAGAATAAAGAAGTTAGTAGTGACGACGTGAAGAGTACTTTGTCTGTTTATTATGTGCGGGCTTGTTACATAATTTGGTGCAGCCGACGACAAGAACCATTATGTGGGCGACTTTCTTTGTGGAGAACTGCAGCAACTCTGTGGTATTCGAGAAATATCAAGTAGAGGACGAAGCCGCCACTGACCTTCCCGAACACGTCACTACAGGTCCTATAGGTCCTAAGACCTATAACTCCCGTACAGAAACCCACAGATTTACACAATGAAGAGCAAGAAGAAGCCGAGGGGAATTCTAAAGATGTCTCTACAGCAAATGAGACAGCCAACTTGTGTCATCAAGTTTATTGCATATACAACTTGAAGTGGATGGTGAAACATTGTGAGCTCTTGTAGACAGTGGAGCTTCGGTTTCAATTATAAAAGGAAGCAGAGCCAAAGCAGAGAAGATATTTATAGGAAAAACAGTGGTTGTGCGAGGCTACGACGGGCGTGAGAAGGAACATTGCAAATGGATGCGCCTAAAGCTTAAGTACCAATCACAAACTGCAGAAATACAGGCACTGGTTATAGAAGGCATTTAGTATGACTTTCTACTCTCCCGTCCGGACCTGAAGTTGCTCAAGCTGAACATACACTGGGATGACACTGTGTCTGTGAGCCAAGATGGGCATGAGCCGCAACCTGTTAGAAAAGAAAAGGAAATTCGCGTTGTGAAGAAAGGAGATCACATCCCTCTAATATATCCTGAATTATACTGCTGCGGAGACTATCCTCCAGGTACTATGAAGTTTGAAGTCCCGTTAAAATTACATGACGGCACTGTAGTACGGAGGGAACCTTACAACCTCAGCAGAGAAAAGAAGGCAAGGCTCAAAGAAGAGCTTGCGAAGATGTTGGACGCAGGTATTATGCGTCCATCCGTATCACTATATGCATCTCCGATAGCCATAGCACCCAAGGAAGCTGGAAGCCTCCGACTCTGCAAGGACTACAGAGCAATTACAAACCAGACACATCTCATTCCGTTTCCTATGCCAAGAATATATGGTATTATTGATGACACAGGTGGATGTACTTGGTTTTCTAGGATATACATTTGTAAAGGTTTTTGTCAAGTACCACTTCAAGAGAATACAAAGCAGTATACGGCGTTCATAACGCCGTTTGACATCTACGAGTACAACCGCCTCCCCTTCGGATGGAAGAACTCGCCCAACTGGTTTCAGAAAATGATAAATATGGTTCTGGATCCGTTCATCGGCCGTTTCTGCCATGTCTACGTAGACGATATTAACGTCTATTCTAAAAGCGAGCGTCTCCATGAACAACACGTGGCACATGTCCTCGCCGCTTTGTCAGAAACCAACCTAAAGGTCAATTTTAAGAAGAGCGAATTTGTCAAGAACAAGGGGACTTTCTTGGGCAGAGTTCTGGATGCCACTACAAAGAACACAAAGGAAGAATCGTTGGCACACATTGAAAAACTCGTGAAACCTTCTGACGTTCACTCATTACGCGTGTTCTTGGGGCTGGCAGGACATTTTAGAGCATTTATCCAAGACTATGCTCTCAAAAAATAGGTGTTTGAGTAGACTAAAAAACACAAAAAGACGTACCATTCTGTTGGACGGGCGACTGCGAGGTAGCCTACCAAGAGCTGGTACGAGTTATGTCGTCTAATCCAGTCCTCAGACTGTCGGACTTTGCTGTACCATTTGAGCTCAATACAGATGCCTCGCACTATGGAACGGGTGCGATACTTTACCAGCGAGACAGAAGTCAGCCGAACAATCGCCAACTAAGCGTAATTGGTTGCCATAGCTACACCTTTAACAAAGCGGAGGTGAACTACACGACGACAGAAAGGAAGCTCTAGCCGTTTTAAAGGCAATTTGGTACTACCAGATTCAAGTTGTACACAGATCATGAGGCGCTCACCCACCTCTTGAAAATGGCGGAGCCGAAAGGAAAAGTCGCATGGTGGGTCAGCGAGCTTCAACAGTTCGACTTTGAAGTGAATCACCGTCCCGGAGCTTCTATGAAAGATGCGGACGCAATGTCTAGATTGGGGGTAATAGTTGTTGATGTGCAACACGAAGCAATAGGTGCCGCCAAAATTTGGGAAGGAACTGAACTTTTGCAACAGACCCAGACAGGCAAAATAGCAGTGCCTCCTACACTAGTTCCGAAAATTCTGGACCTTTACCACAATAGCCCCTATTCAGGTGGTCATGATGGCTTTTGGCGGACCTACATGAAACTGACAAAAAGATTCACATGGCCCCGCATGAAATAAGACACAAAACGATACGTGCAATCATGCCAGAAATGCCAGGTGAATAAAGTAAAGTTCAAGCAACCAACCCAACAGATGACATTACCAACGCACTCGAGTGTACCATTTGAAGTTATTCACATGGATTTCGCTGAACTCCGAAAAAAATCTGAAGGCGTGAAGAAAACGCGAGCATTCCTGTTGTGTGTGGATGAGTGCACCAGGATGGTGGCAGCAAAACTGGGGAAGGAGGACGCCAACAGTGTGATTTCCTTTCTAAGCCGAAAGGTGTTTGACAAGTGTCAGACCATGGGCCTGCCTTTCGGAGCCATCACCTTAAGGAATGGGCCAAGCGATGTGGACTTACGCTGAGGTTCACAGCACCGTATCACCCAGCAGCAAATGGGCTATCTGAGCGAGCTATTCTTGACATCAAACAGTACATAAATATCAGTGGCGTAGCCAGAAATTTTGTTCGGGGGGGGCTGAGGTTGCAGCGCGGCCTCCTCCTTATAGAATTTGTCGAGGGATCAAATACATGAATAATAACTGTATTGCCAATGCCATTGTATACAGTGGCGTAGCCAGAAATTTTGTTCGGGGGGGGGGGGGGGGCTGAGGTTGCAGCGCGGCCTCCTCCTTATAGAATTTGTCGAGGGATCAAATACATGAATAATAACTGTATTGCCAATGCCATTGTATAGTAGATGCTGCAAACGAATTACTGAACGCTACGCACTGTCAAGTAAAATATGTATTTTTTCAGAAAAGAATACATTCGTATGTCCTAAAAATTCTGGCAGAAATAACTGATATCAATGCGGCTGCGTTTTTGTTTTTTGTCTTTAATAAGGAAAGAAAACATCACACGGACATTAGTACTATATGAGTTCGAAACCAGCAAAGCAGTGTATACAGCTGATATGAAGAACGTAAAGGCCATCTAATGAATAAGTTGAGGACAAATATGTTGAAGAATCTTCGTCATTCAAGAACCTTCTTTACATTTTTGCACATATGCAAAGGCCAGGAAAAAACCTCAATGACGCTGTCCCTCGTTGCAATAGAATGCGCAGGAGCAGCTGTTACCGGTCGTGTATTGTAATTACACCGAGATGATACTCGCAACAGTGAGTACAAATAAAAAGTAGGAGAGAGAGAGAGAAGTCATAAGGGAAAGGCAGGGAGGTTAACCATGCTGAGCCCGGTAGTCTACCCTGCACGGTGGAAGGGGGAGAAGGGATTGAAAGATAAGGAAGAGAGAATTTCACAGTTCACACGTTGCACATTTACAGTTAAGCGTTCATCGCTGAGTTTCGTCACAGGCGGTCATACAGGCTTGTGCACTTCAGAAAACACAGCAGCGCCTTTGTAGCCCTGCACATAGCAGACGCACGAGGCCACGCGCCCAAGATATTTTCCTCCGTAAAAAACCTCTCGTCTAAGTGCCCCAAAGCCGTCCGAAGGGCAATCCTCTCATCTTCCTATCTGTGGCAGAAAAGTAGGAGTTCTGCAAAATATACATTAGAAATGCGAAGATAGAATGGAATATACAAATGCGAAGATAGAACTCGCTAAGGGCAAAAAAGAGTCGCTAGGAACAAAGTTCACTGCTTGTATACACAACACCTCGCAAGAAGATATTTAAATGTTCGTCTAAGTCTCCAATAAATCTACGTATTTAAGCAAACGTCACTGTATATTATGCGTCAAACAAGACAAATAAACACGTTGCGGAGTCAGACATAGTTAACTTTGCGCACAGAAAGACAGATGATCTAGGCAAGAACAAAACCATGATCGCAGACA
Source organism: Dermacentor silvarum (assembly GCF_013339745.2). Taxonomy (NCBI): domain Eukaryota; kingdom Metazoa; phylum Arthropoda; class Arachnida; order Ixodida; family Ixodidae; genus Dermacentor; species Dermacentor silvarum. The sequence goes on from NC_051162.1 coordinate 19,072,490, forward strand.
TCGTGATATGCACTCGGGCCATGCAGCAGTCGCGAAAGCACCATACAGGTAGAATAATAGAGGAATAATGCAGAAATCAGTACGAAAATGTGTAATTTAACTGCCTGCACAGCGGCAACAATTATTCTGCACCCAAAATTAAAAGAGGGTTTTGCTTCTTTTCAAAAAAGAAATAAAAGCAGGTAGCTAAAAAGGAAAGAAAAGAACAAACGAAAGCCACAGATTATGCGGCAAGTTGAACTACCCAATATCCGTGTGTGTTTTTGGAAAACGCATCGTGGGCCGGGCTTTCAATGAGCAAGGTCGGTCAAAATTGGTTATTGATGTCCTCGTAATTTTCGTATTCGCATGATCGATAATTTTGATCATGATGTTAACTGCTAGAATAAACGGCTAAAATTTCTGCAGTTTTAAAAGCTAACGAATTGCGAGCTTATGGACCCGAAGGAATAGAGCTTTTTACTTGCATTGATTTTTGCTGCTTCGCTATCTAAAGGACAAACTTCTCTCGGCGGGGAAGTTTAGCGAAGCGGTCAATGACTTCGGACACGTTGATGCCGACGTCTCTGTGGGTGTATAGAAGCACCAGTCTAACCATGCGTTCCACAGACATTGTAGAGCGCAAGTAGTTTTTTTTAATAAACTCTTGTTAAAAAATATTCTCTCTGCGCTGGCAGTGGTCACTGGAAGGGTGACTAGAATCTGGAACAGTTTGTACACATTTACATAGAACCTGCAGTCGCAATGAGAGATGGGCATCTATTCCGGTGCTAAAACCTAAAACACTCCCTCGATGTCGTTGGCATCCTTGCTTAGGTACTTTGCACAAACATTAGGCTGTTCGATTCCGGCGATGTCCGTCGTTTCGTCAGCAAATACGGAGAAGCAGCCTGCTTTTGCAACTAGGCTTTCTTTGATAATTTCGTCACAAATTTCTATAATTTGGTTTTGTGCCTCTGGGCTTAAATACGAGGCATTACTGGGGCAACTTTCCAAATGGTTCTTCAGATATGTATCTCCCCAATCAGCTCGCATGCAAATAAGCGCTCTGAAAATACCTGTATTTTCCGGGGGGCCTATGCTTGAATCCATAGGGCCACTGTCCCTGTGGCCAACGAGAGCCAGACCTTGTAGCCCGCAAAAAGAATTTCCTCAATAATAGGCCATTTCCTTTCTCCTGTTTTCTCAAATTTTACTTTGCCTGCCCTGGTCCAGCTGATCGATCACATTGGGCACGCGTCCTGAAAATGTTTGGAGAAAATTATCAGCTGCTAGCTCAAAGTCACGGTAATATTTAGTATTTTCGTGTGTGGAAGATTGCGAGCGCGTGCTTTCATTTCTGGAACGGCTTGGACACGAGGGCTCCAGTGCACGCATGTTGGTCCAACTTTATACCAGCATTAACCCCATAAAGTTCCAGAATTGAAAATCTTTTGAAGCACGCCTTTGGAAATGTCAGTGCACCTTTCGCGTCAAAAGTCTATGAGAACTTTATAGTTATACCCAAAAAGTTTCGGAATTGAAATCCATGCGCTCCGTAGATTCCACGGCCGCTGCGAGATGCCGCAACGCGCCCGCTCGCTATCAAAAAGCCCTTGAAAGTTTGTGCTCGGATGCGGCTCCTTGCGTTACGTGACCCCAGGTGCCACGAAATCCACCACAGGTGCCACGAAATCCAGCCCGAGTTCACAATGTTCGTGCCGAAATGTCTTTCAAACGTGAAAAAGACATTGTAGACAGAATGCAGAATGATTGAACATAGCTCGCCTACACGAACATGTCGCAGCCTATGACACTAGGACACCTGAACAATGGAACATTCTGCACTCAAGAACGAATTATGGTCAACAATTCTTCGACATACACTTCCGGCTTTACTCAATAACCTCGCCTTACGAGAAATAGACCTTCTGTCCTTATGCAGCCTGCACAACTACTTTCAGTCAAACTAATCCTTGTTGTTTAATGAGTTTGTTCATATGCAATACTGTATGACTTTTCCTCCCTTTATTTGCTTTAGTTTATGCTTCACTGAATATACTGCTATGTTATGTTTTTTTTTTCAAATTTTTTTTCTGTTTTCGTATAATAAGTTTCTTTATGTAATCTATAATGCTCATGTATAAATTCAATATTTCCTTGTTAATGCAGACTACTTGTTTTTCTAATTGTTGAAGTGTATTACTACCTGTCTCGTATACACATTTTTTTTTTAATTGACACCTTCCCACCTGTTTACTCACATGTGAGCCCCCGATGGCCTCGGTTGCCTTTGATGGGTTTTTGGGCTGGTCAAGTTGCCTGCGTGCAACTTTTTATCCAGAACCCCACATTCTTTTCATGGGAAGTAAATTATTATTATTATTATTATTATTATTATTATTATTATTATTATTATTATTATTATTATTATTATTATTCCCGGCGTCGGTGATAGTTTTGGTCGGCGGTGCATGCCGGCACGAAAAAATTTCGGGGGGGGCTGAAGCCCCATCAGCCCCCCCCCTGGCTACGCGCCTGATAAATATGTATCCAGACTTCCCAATTGGATGGAAGTGCTACCTTGAAGCGGCGGTAGCTCATCATAACCGATCGTATACAACAGCTCTGGGATACACACCGCTCTTTGCTGCTACTGGGAACCCAACCTATCTATCAGCCGACACGTCTCTAGGAATTCAAGCAGCGCTGCAACTGACGGAAGAGAGAAGGAATGAAGTAAGCGAAGTTGAGTACCGTGAAAGAATGAAAAAGAACTTTCACAAAAGACAAAACACAATCACACCAAGAATAGAGGTTGGAGACTTGGTGCTAGTAAGAAAAGGGCTGCCCAGCTGATGCTAAAATCACAGAGGACCATTCTTTGTTGTCAAAACAGCAAGCCAACAGGGGATCTTAAAGACTGTCTGGTATGCAGGCCCCAATGACACCGTTTAATCAGCCTCTATAGCAAACCTTTTTAAATACCATATCAGGAAGAATGAAAACAATGGCGGGGGAGTGAAGCATGCTCAAGCAGTTGAAGAAGAAGAAAGACAGAATTTGTAGTAAAGAGGCCAGGTGGCAGGGGAGAATGAGGAAGAAGTTAGTAATGGCGACGTGAAGAGTACTTTGTCTGTTTATTATGTGCGGGCTTGTTACAAAACTAAGTATCTTGGCTGCATGGACTGGTCGCGCATTAGATAAAGTTGAGAGATTAAGCTCATCCTATAAAAGAGAAGCTTGCGTAGGTAAATGTGTCCTGCCGAAATGACATTTACGTATTTTCACCTGGCGGCGGTGATGGAAGTGAATTGAGCTTTCATTTAAAATAGCAATCAACCTGTTGCCCATCGAGTAGGAAAACGAAATTGCCAATTAAATCCACACGCCTGGAAGGAAGTCTTTCTCAAGCGGACGACGGTGCTTTAATTGCTTTCACCCCGACGCTTAGCGTCGTGGGTGGGATTCTTATGAAATGTGGACTGATTTCAAATATAGATGTCTTGTGCCAAGACGGACTAGGGAATGCCTTAATTATCAGTGATCTCAAATTAAAAGTCTTATATGTTCTGCGTACTTTTAAGGCATACGACAAAGCATGTCGAATAAGCTATCGAAGAACAAAATAATACCAGAAAGGACCCACTACAGTCGCTTAGTAGCTATGGTGTTTCTGATCATGAGCGCCAGTTTGCGAGTTCTATTCCTGACAGGGACACATGCGTTGGCATTCCGAAGTTAGAAGAATGCAAAAACACTCGCGTATTGCGCCAATGGGTGCAGGTTAAAAATAACCTTAGGGTAAAATGCAGTCCGGAGCCCTCCACAATGCGGAGTGTTTAGCTTGTGCGTAACCATATTGTTGTTTGCGGAATACGTTGTTGCCGGAGAGGTGTAGAGCTGCAACAATCCTGTTAGTGACATCTCGGGACGCAGAGTTTAATAAAAGAGCGTGCAAAGCTAGGGCATCGGTGACCTATGATATTCTACTTGACTGCAGTTACATTGCGTTGGTAGCGACATAATCCCTAACATTCATTGTGCTTTTGATTTTTTTCCCAAGAGAACATGAAACCAACACCAGCATGCTTGAAATGTACTGTTGTTTGAAATAATATCACAAGGTATCGCTACCAGCATTGCCAGTGCCATCCATCTTATTTATTTATTTGTTTATTTATTTATGTATTCATTTATTTTTTTATACATACTGCAGCCAAACTTTGGCTATAGCAGGAGTAGGAAAAGAACAATCAATTTTACGGTTGCTCAGCTTAGATGTCATAATGGTTACATATATTTCAAATGAATAATTCTAAACGCATGAATGCTACAACAGTTAGTACAACAGTTAAATGCATGCTACAACAGTTAGTAAGCGAATCTTTTATATTGCAACAACGACATCGCAATTCTCATGCCCATAACGTTCACCTTTTCCTGAAATTTACCTGACAGGGTGGAAAAACTTCAGTTTCACAGCAGGCGCTGCTCGTAGGGAGAGAGACTAGCTAATTCGACTGTACCAATCCCAATGCATAGGGACTGCAAAAAATTTTCACAGTTCTTTTGAGCCCTAATATAACTAAATAGAGCATTTAAATTAAGGAAATAAGCTGAAATGGACTATTGGCTTTCTGCGTGGAGTGCCCTTGTCGATTCTTGCTCGCGGCACTTCCATATAGCGCAACTTTGGACTGGTTGGTAGATGTTATGGGTGGATTATCGGCCCATGGTAAAAGACAAACGGAATGAGCGGAGGTAACGAATAAAACGTATTCCCTTATTCGTGCAGTTGAGGTGCTGTTATATATCAGAAAATTTGCATTTGAACTTTTACTGAAAACCCCGAACCTGATTCGAGCGGACGTCAAAGTTCATTTGGTTAAAGGAAACTGTTCCGATATACTTAGGGCAAAGTCGTCAACAGTGTATCGGCTTTCCCGGGTAAACAGTCTTCCTCTGCCGCTAACAGTGGCTGAACTGCTGTAGAATAAATCATAGTGTAGTAATGCAATTTAAGTGAATGCTCATTCCTCCTAATTGGTCATTTAAAATAGATTGCCAGTGTTGCAATCTCTAGGGAGGCTCCATTGGGTCCGGGTTAAGGCTACCTTGATTTCTCGGCGATATTATGGAAAAGAATGCTCGCGGCACTGGTGTGAAAGTGGTCTTGTTTCCTTGTAAGCGCGTTGTTGGAGAATGCCCGTGGCGTTGACGACAAGAGAGATCGCGCTACGTCTAGGCGAGAGCGCTCAGAGGGCCTCGGCAGTAAGACCAGACGGAAACCGACGGCCAGAAATCAGCATTTGACCAAAACGTTGCGACGTCTTCTGTACGCCACGCGGAGCTTCAGTTGCGGACATCTCGACCGACAAGAAAACGCCTTGTCCAGCACAGACGAGTGGGGACCCTGGTAAATATTCTGAAGCGAGATGGATGGATGGATGGAAAACTTTAATGAACGTCCTGAGGTACGCGACTCAGCGCGCAGCGGGCCGCTCCCACGTTGGGACAGTCAGGCCATGCCCGACCGCCGCATCGTGGGCCCTCTGGACAGCCCATAGTTGCGCCCCGGCATCGGGGCTCTTGATAGCGGAGAGCCACTTGTCCTCATTTATTTGTTCCGTGCCTCGTAACGAGGGGCAACGCCAGAGCATATGGTCTAAGCTAGCGAAGTCATTGCAGTGCCTGCAAGAACTACTGGCATAAGTGTCGGGATAAAGCTTGTGTAATAAAGCCAGGCTGGGATACGAGCCTGTTTGCAATAATCTGAGGGTCAATGCCTGCGCTCTATTTAACTTCTTGTGAGGAAGGGGAAAGTCTCTCCTGCCGAGATAAAAGTACTGCGTAATTTCATTGTATGTTGTCGGTTGATCTCTGTTCTCCACCACTCCTGGCTGGCCGGGGAGTTCTCCATGGTCGCGGAAAGCGAGACCTCGCGCCTTGGAGTGGGCCAGCTCGTTGAGGTTTGTGGGGCCTCCCATGATGGATCCCATGTGAGCGGGGAACCACGTGAGAGTGTGGGTGGAAATGCTTTTACCGTCGAGGATGCGACAAGCTTCTTTACACACGGTGCCAACGCTGAAGGCGCGGATGGCTGCCCTGGAGTCGCTGAAGATGTTGGCATGTTTCTCGTCCAGGAGGGCCAAGGCAATGGCCACTTGCTCGGCCGCACATGACGACGTGCTTCGTACCGAAGCTGCGTTAACGGTCGAACCCTTGTGGTTGATGGACACTACTGCGAAATGAAGCGAGATACAAAAAATTTATACAAGAAATAAAATGTTCCGCGTAGACATTCATTCGTATCGCTTTGGCGACCGTATGTGTGTGCCCACGAGCCACTGGAAGTGAAAGAAGAAGCTACAATGCCTTCGGCTCTTCCTCACGGACCGAACAGGATTAGGCGCCGCGCTGTGTGTTGTTGACTCGGTGCTGCCCGAGAGGGACTCAACCCTGCACCCTCTGGGTGCCTCTCGGCTCCTTTCAGGCAAAAAGAAAAGCGAGCTGCCGTAATTTGTCACCGCTATGTTAAAGTGTATCGCGCGCGTTTCGGCTCTTTTCGTGGTCTTCGCCTATGCGCTAATCCGGCCGCCTCGGGGAGATTGTTCGCGGACATGGAGCGGATTATCCGGGTGCCGCCTTTTCTCACTACCCCTCGGCGGTCCTCCTCCGTCTTTGTGCAACTCGTCGTAGCGTTTGCAAAAGGCGAGTAAAAGCAGGAGAGGTCTTTGTCGCGCGTCCGTTGTCCGCGTCCCTCGCGCGATGCTTGGAGACCTTTGTGCGTCTTTTTTCAGCGGCAGCGACTGATGCGGCCGCGGGTATCATATTGAGCACTTCCTTCCTAACGAAACATTTGAAGATGTTGCATCATTCTTAAAAAAAGTTTTTTTTACATGTTCCGGCGTGTTGTTTGTATGTGACACACATTGGGGCCGATTGCGAAGGAACTTGAGGAAGCGCGAGTTAAGAGCTTTGAGATGAGCCCGGCTCTGTGACGGCTAGTGCGCGGTGACAATGTAACCAGACGTCTTCAAAGCGACGCTGACTTCTGGGCGAAACGTTTTGATGGCTTAATCGAGCAAACTGACTGCGGTTAGGGTGCCGGGACCTTGCGGTAAACGAGTTTCACGATGGGCAGTGCCTGCAGCTCTGAGGTTCTGAGTACCAAAGCGCGTTCGCGATGGAAGCAGCCAGAGTGCTTTCATGTTCCCGCTGGCGTCGTTTTAAAAAAGCAATAGTTAGGAAACAATTGACAAGGAAGTGCCAATCTCTCCGGCATAGTCATTCCAAAAATGGGAAGTAATCTACTTATGGATACGGCATGTCCGAGTCAGGGCAAAGACAGGATTGTGAAACAATGATACCCAACGTCCAATACAGATGAGAACAGTACAAAAGAATATATATATATATATATGACACGTATGCATGTTTATCTTTCACGGGTGGCCGCTTTCCATCGGCTAACAAATGTTCTCGTTATCGCTCGGCGCAGGACGCGCCTGTATCGGAAGTTTCTAGAACGTTATCGATGCTTCTTTCCGTTGCCTGTTTTCACCGACGCTTATGTTATCTGATTGTATGACCGACGCGAATTGTCTAGAACTTTCTGGAAGACCCGCGCGTAATTTTACATTCAAAATTAGGCAACCTTTAAATTGTGACAGTAGCAATGTGGTCTACATGCTTCATTTATTTATTTATTTATTTATTTATTTATAGTACCCTCAGGGCTTACAATGAAGCATTACAGAGGGGAGGGGCTAAAGATACAGATAATTATACAAAAAGGAGAAAGGAAAACAAGAATAATAATCAGATGACAGCGCACGGTATAATGTATAAATAACGCAAGTAGGAGCGACACAATAAGCATATTATTATGGTAACAAAAAAAAATTAATTATACAAAGGAAAAATAGAAAACTTCGGTAATATAGATAAACTATAAATGCGTGGTATATAGGTCAAGTTAGAGTGAGGCAATAAACAGAGAATGATAGAAAATAAATCATTATACAAAACATACTGTTTGTTGACTAGACGGATAAGAAAAATAGAAATAACTTATAAACAATACTGATCAGGAGAAAACGGAACTGATTCGCTAAACATTCACATCAAGTCATACTAGTGACGTCTGCGATTAACAGTATATAAGCCAGACAGGAACCGCTTTCAGGCTCCGTCTAAATAACCACAGAGCTCACACCCGCGCACTACCACATCTCCCATTTTCAAAACATATGTCTGCCGGGTCATTCATTTGAAAAAATACTAGTCACCCATCTCCAGTCAGGCTTCCACTCTTCTTGTGAACGGGAACAAATATTGTCATATTTTATTCACAAATTTAGAGCCATCACGCACAGCCTAAATGAACACATGGGAAACTTCTCGTCCATAAGTTAGAGTAGCTAAATAATAACTGAGTCCCCTCATAAGCAGGCCGAATACGTGTGTGATGTTGTATAAGAATGCCCACTACTCCACTGGATTATCGGGCCGACCCACCCACATTACTGTGCCTTGTTTTTTTATTTCATGGTTATTTCGCCACGCTATTAATGTTACATTTGCAGTTTATTGCTTCTTCTTTCGACATTGCTTTTTATAACGTGTTTTTTCTCTTTTCTTTGTCGGGCACGACCACGTCTTGGTGCCTTTTTTCTGACTTGTTTTTCTCTTTTCTTTGTCGGGCACGACCACGTCTTGGTGCCTTTACTTCTTTTGTCTGCATTTTCAGCTAAATATGACAGGCGTGCTCGTCAATCATGTATGTCAAAGCAAGCGTAACTGCGACCGTGTCAATGACATATCCACTGCCACGGTTGACGGGAATGCGCTGTGAATCGTCGTCGATCATGTAAAAGCGCGTGTTTTTTTTTTTAACAGCGAAGCGGTTTAAGCCGCGGTAACTTGTGGTTCGTATCAAGAAACTATTGACATGTGTACTTGTTCACCTTTCACGGGTGACCGCTTTTCACCGGCTAACAAATGTTCAACGTTATCGCTCGGCGCAGGACGCGCCTGCATGTATCGGAAGTTTCTTCAATGTTATCGATGCTTCTATCCGCATCTGTTGTCACCGATGCTCATGTGATCTGATTGTATGAGTGACGCGAATCGTCTAGTACTTTCTGGAAGACGACACGCGGGCACCAGGGACCTCTCTGGGACCTTCGATGACTCATGTATAAAAGCCGACGCGTTTCGCAGCTGATCAGATTTCGACGATCGCCGACTGTGTTCGCCGCTATCGTTGGTCTTTGAGTGAGGCTGTAGCGCCCACAGACGCCGCAACCCGGGGCGCTTTGGTCGGCGCTCTCAGCCGGTGCCTTGGCGCCGGCTGTCGAAGTGAAAAATAAAGATGCGCAGCGCGTGCTCGAAGCGCAAGCTCGGCACGCGCAGTGTCGTTCTAGAAGCCAGCCACGCTGGTCGTCGCAGCCGTTGCTCGGCTCACCGGCTTCGCCCTTCTGAGTAGGGAACGACGGCATGGCTCGTACCGCCGCCGTCACGTCTCTCCTACATTGGTGACCCGGGAGAGCGCGCCTTTTCCCGAGCGACACGCTGCCATGGCTCACTGGCCGGAGCCCCAGTTCGACCCGCCACTGACGCCGTTCTCGTCCAGCTACGTCGGCGCATGGTTCGCCCAGTTCGAAGCGGCTCTGGAGCTTAACCACATCTGGATCAAGGAGTTCAAGCACGCGGTACTCCTCGACGTCCTGCCGCTTGCTCTCCAGATCCACCTCGGCGTTCCATCGCCTGGCCCGCGCCCGTATGACGAACTGCGGCAGTCCGTCCTCAACTTCTTCGGCGCTGCCTACCATCATCTTCCAGAGGTTGAACACACGGTACGCGACTCTGTGCCAACGCCCTCCAGGCCAGTACCAGACGCGTCACCGTCAACGCCCGTTAGCCATTATCAGACACGCCTTCCTCCCTCGAGTTGCCCCGATAGCATCTCGGCGACCACCCTGTGCGCTACCACACGGTCCCCGGCCTCCGGCTCTCTCCAGGGGTCTCTTTCGTTCGTGTACGCGCACAATGCTGTCGCGGAGGGTATCGTCACGAATATGACACCGGCCACGTCATCGCCTTTCTCGCCCCCAACGATGGCAGGCGACAGTGGAGACATCGCCGACCCAATGCCGGCTACCGTGCCGCACGCCATCGCGTCTGTCTCCAACGCCATCGCTCCTCCAACAACGACACCCGACCCGTCCACGCGGTTCGCTCAGCCGGTCTCCGAGGCGGCGGGCGAGCTCGGCACCGCGCCGATTCCACTGCCTATGACTCGGCCGGCTAACGCCACCGCGGACGTCGGTCACGACCTTCTGCGACCCTCACTGCATCCCACGTCAGGCGTCCTCAACGAACCACTGGACGCTCCTGCGGGCCTTGACCCCCATTTGCCCGGCCAGCTCGTGGCTCACTCACGACGTATCCCGTCGCTATGTAGCCCGACAGGCTGCGCCGCGTCCACCTGCACTGCACGCGTCGTGGCCCGTTCAGCGCTTCAACCGAATGACTCTTGTATGAACCCTGCACGCGGTGCAACGGCGTGGTCTGCGATGCGCCGCCGACGGCGCTCGTGTCGGCACCGTCGCCGCATCATTCGCCTGACAGGCCTCCCTGCACATCCTTCCTCAAGAGACATGTGGCGTCCGGCGAATCAGCGGGTAGACGCGCTCCTGCCAACAGCGTCCGTTCCGCGAGTCCCTCGCCCGTTGAGGAGCAGCCAGTGCCGCCCGCCTGAGTGGTGGTGGCGACCAGAGGCCTTCACGTTGACAACTCGGTCTCGACACGGACACTTTTGAATCGAGATACAACTGGTTCGTCATTTCGCTACGTCATGTCGGTACGTCATAGAGGCACGGCCGCTGCATAAAAAAAAAAGTTGTCGCAGTTTCACCTGAAAGGCGAAGCATCAATTGCGATAGCAAACTTGTAGAGAGCTATACGGAGTAATGATAGTAGCTTTATCAGCTGTATAAACTTGGACATGCAGCACCACCGGCAACACGCAGAACTGTTGTCGACGCCGTCGGCGTTTTGCCCGCGTTCGCTCAAAATGCGCGCGGCGTTAGTGACTGTTGCCGGAGGCTCTGATATAAATAGGCACTTGGTGCCGCAGCTAAAAGTCCCCTCCCTTCCCTCCCCCCCACGGCCTTTCGTGCGTCAGAAGAAGGCGCGTTTGCTCTACATATATGGTGATTGTAAAGGAGGAAAGAGACGCCTACTTCTGCAGCCCTTAAGGGAGCACGGCACAGAACGCGCGTTTGTTCTCCACCGTGCGTTCACTTCCCGTGAAAGCGCATGTCCCTCGCGCCCTTTCACTCGCACATACAGCGTTCGGCGGCGCGCGGCGACGATTTCATCTCCATTGACGTCATACGGAACCTCACGGCGACGGCGACGCCGACGGCAGAAATCTGCTTTGGAGTGTCCATATAATTGCTATCGCAATAAAAGGATGCGGCCTGCCGCGTCGGGCGCACTGCTATGGGAGCGAACGTGACGGCCGTAGTTGCATTATCGACCGCTTGGCTGTGCCGAACGGCGCTAGCTGAGGAGGATGGAACGCTTCAGCTTGCACGCGCGACGGCGTTCCAAACGCGTTCTTGACGCATTTGCTATGCCGATGCCAGACAACAGACCCCGGCGTGTGGTGCCGCGGTGGATCACACCGTTTTCGATGCACGCGGCAGGCCGCACCTTTTATTGCGATAGCAATTATATGGATACTTCAACCGGATTTCTGTCGTCGCCGTCGCCGTGAGGTTCCGTATAGATTCCAAAGGGCGATAAAATCGTCGCCGCGCCCCGTATGCGCGAGCGAAAGCGCGTGGGGGACGCGCGCTATCACGGAGGGCGAACTCCCCCGCGCGCTATCACGGAGAGCGAACGCACGGCGGAACGCAAACGTGACCGTCGCGCGAGAAGCCGTGGTGGTAAGGTATGGTATGGTATGGTATGGGAGGGAGGGAGGCGCCCTGGGGCGGCGCTATGCTCCGGCACCAAAGGCGTATCTTGCCACTCAATCTCCCACGCGAAAGCAAGCGGGAAGGCAGCGCGGGAAGGAGGGGGGGAGGAGGAAGGGGGGAAGGGGGGGCAGCTTCTCTTGTGCCAACAACTTCTTAGCACTTTGACCGGCGGTGCCGGTCGCCCGCACCGTCTCTTATCTCCACACGGCTCTGACCTTTGTATGCGCTGTGCATTCGCCGCTCAGTATCCGTTGAATCGACAGACCGCGCGAACCTGCGCTTGCTGCCAGCGTTTTGACAGTTGTTGGCTGCGGTCATTCAGGGTGATCTATTCATGTTTGCTTGTGCGCACTGACACTACGATTGTTAATTCAGTTAGTAAGCCAATGTGTCCAAGTTTATGCAGCCGATAAAACTACTATCACTACTCCGAATAGCTCTCTACTAAGTTGCTATCGCAATCGATGCTTCGCCTTTCGGGCGAAACTGCGAAATTTTTTTTATCCAGCGGCCGTGATAGAAGCCAGCCACGCTGGTCGTCGCAGCCGCCGCTCAGCTCGCCGCCTTCGCCCTTCTGAATAGGGACGACGGCATGTCTCGTACAGCCGCCGTCACGTCCCTCCTACAAGGCCTATTTCTGTGGGCAGAAGCTCGCCCAATAGAAAGTCCGTTTCGTCGTTCACAGTTTTGCGACTGTTTTCTTCACCGTCACTACTACGCGACACTATAATAATTAGCAATGAAGAAATAAATGACAACAGACTACGGATATAAGCATCGATAACGTTCGAGAAACTTCCGATACATGCAGGGGCGTCCTGCGCCGAGCGATGACGTTTAACATTTGTTAGACGGTGGAAAGTGGTCACCGGTGAAAGATAAACAAGTGCAGGTGTCAATACGAATACTTCATCACACGGATAGACATCTGCTTCCTCCCATCGCATCGACAACGATGGCCAGACTATTGTACGCCGTCGTCCCTACCGAGTCTGTTTGGCCGAACGCAAAATCATCCAGGGGCACGTCGCCGATATGCTATAAAGAAACATCATACGTACCTCTGCCAGTTCTTGGTCATCACTCGTCGTTTTAGTGCTGAAGAAGGGTGGATCGGCATGATTTTGTGTTGACTACCGCGCGCTAAACAAGATCACCCGTAAGGATGTATATCCGATGCCCCGTATCGATTACGCCCTTGATACTTTGCAAGGCGAGCAATACTTTTCCAGCCTTGATCATTGCTCCGATGTTGGCAAATTCCACTGCACGAAGCGGACAAGAAAAAGACCGCCTTTTCTTCTCTGGACGGTCTTTACCAGTTTAACGTTATGCATTTCGGCCTATGCAATGCTACCGCCACATTTGAAAGAATGATCGACACTGTTCTTCGCGGCCTCAAGTACTGCCTCATCTTGTTAGCAAAGACGGTATATCCAGCCCGATCCCGACGAAATTTCCGCAGTGCTCAACTTTCCACGCCCACTTCGTGCAATATAACTGCACATCTTCCTTGGACTCGCCTGATACTTTCGACGTTTCATCCGGAACTTCGCTAGCATTGCCTCGCACTTCCACAAACTCCTTGCTAGTTCCAGTTCCCTCGATTGGAACGATCAGTGTGAAGCCGTGTTCCAAGAACTCAATCAGGCACTAACATCCCCACCTGTTCTTTCTCATTGTGATCACAAGTCATCCACATTACATGCATACTGACGCTAGTGGTCGAGGAATTGGTGCCGTACTGCTGCATTGCGACCGCGAATTTTGCGCAAAGGTTGTTGCATATGCAAGCCGCGTTCTAACTTCCGCGGAAAAGAAGTACTCAATAACCGAACAAGTGTGTTTGGCTGTTTTCTGGTCCATTCAGAAATTTTGTCTATCTCCACGGTCGACATTTCACGGGTGTGACCGACCACCATGCCCTATGTTGGTTGTAGACAATCAAAAACTTGTCTGGACGCCTAGGCTGCTGCATACTCCGATTACAAGCATACGATTTCGATGTAATTTACAAGTCCGGAATGAAGCACCAAGACGCCGATGCTATTCCACCATGCCCATTACCACCATCATCGGAGCACATCGCATAACCTTGTAAAAGTGGCCGCAAGGAGGACGTATCGTCTATTACACTGATTGCCTCCTTGACTCCATAAAACCGCCCTTCAGTGTTTTCCACTCACCAGGGCGCCGATTCTTATTGCCATGGTATCATGAATCGCCTTAGCGGTGTTTCATCTCCACCAAATGCTAGGCTACGTAAACAGCTCAAACTATTCAAGTTCGAAGACGACGTGCTCTACCGTTACAATTTTCACCCGCAAGGCCATCGAAGGATTCCCGTTGTACCACGCTCTCTTCGCCCTGAAGTTCTGCAGGCCTCACACGATGACCCTACGTCAGGCCACAAAACCCACGAGCACATACGTTTGGCCAGGTCTTTCCACGACCATAGCTAGATACGTTGCCTCATGCACGCTTTGCCAACACCATAAACGACCTACTACTGCTCCGGTCAGGGCGCTACAACCACTTCCTTGTCCAGCAGAACCATTCTCTGTCGTCGGCATTGACCTTTTCGGGCCCCCACCAACTACTCCAGACGGCAACAGATAGATCGTCACTGCTGTTGACCACTTGATCCAGTACGCTGAAATAGCCTCAATACGTTCAGGAGCTGCCTCGGAAGTAGCGGCCTTCTTCTTGCAGGCTTACGTCACGGGGCCTCTCACGTTCTTTTGAGCGACCGCACCAGTCACCAGCAAAGGTGTGCCACAAGGCGTAGTGTTAAGCCCCACGCTCTTCAACGTAGCACTGCTAGGCCTTGTTGGATCATTGCCAAGGACGGTTCATATATCCATCTATGCAGATGATATCTGCATCTGGGTGGCCGGCGTAACTCGTCCGCAGATACGAGCGAGACTGCAGAAGGCGGTCACACAAACGTCGTCCTATCTGCGTATGAAAGGCCTAGAATTATCCTCCGAAAAGTGCCGATTAGTCGCATTTACGCGCAAAACAATGACTCCATATGTTATACGCATAAATGGACAAGTAATTGCTTACGAAACAAAACACCGTTTCCTTGTAGTCATCATCGATTGTGATTTGTCTTGGACGCCACATATTTCATATATGAAAAAGAGGTTGACTGTGCACATGTATTCGTGCACATGTATTCGTGCACATTCGTGCACATGTATTCAAATTTGGCGGCGGAAAGTCTTGGGGTGCATCTGTGCAATCGATGCTACAGCTGTACCATGCATTATTTATGGGCTTCCTAAGATACAGCCTGCCCGTGCTGAGAAGCACCAGTAAAACGAACCTTCGAACACTCCAGAGTATGCAAGTCCAAGTTCTACGGACGTGCCTCGGCCTCCCTAAGTGTGCATCCACAGCGGCCACAATCGCTATAGCACGTGACCACCCTGTATCAACGTACTTTGCAGTCGACGCTTTAAGAGTGCACATTCGACATGTCGCAAGGACCCCCTTTCACCATCTTGCTTGCCTGCCAACAACTAGGCCGCATACGAGTTTTAGCCGTCTCCTGATTTTACACGGAGCATCGCTACCGTCGAATTACGTCCCTGCAGCATGGCCTTCGTTGCCACTGTGGTCCCTGCATTCACCTCAAATATGCCTCACCATTCCAGGCGTAAAGAAGAAGGCACAAATGCCGTCAGCAGCATTGAAGCAGGCAGCATTATTGCTACTACATGAGGTCCACAGTGACCGCTTACATGTTTACACAGATGGGTCGGTCATGTACTCCAGTTCAGCAGCTGCAGTATTTGTTCCAGCAAAATCTACAGTAACAAAATTCCGGACATCGCACTTGACATCGACAATGGCTGTCGAACTTACAGCTGTGTGTGCGGCAATGAAATTTATCGAACAGGAACCACCCCAGAAATGGTCTATCTTCTGCGATTCCAAGGCCGCCCTGCAGAGTTTGCTGTCTGCACTACGCCGTGGACCCCACGAACGACTTGTCGCGGACACACGCGAAATTTACTATCAGGCAGTTGACAAAGGACATCACATTTTCTTTCAATGGCTGCCAAGTCACTGTGGTATCTTTGGAAACGAGCAAGCGGATGCAGCCGCTCGATCTTCACATGCCAGTACCGATTGCGTCGCTATCCCTATGTCCAGAACAGACGCAGCAAGAAAGCTCCGTGCGCTTGCTCGCGAGCTTACGTTAGCCCACTGGAATTCAACGGACTTTAAAAACCAGTGCCTCTGTTTTCTGGATCCTAATCTGAAGCTCCGCCTTCCACATGGCTTACCACGACGGGAGGTAACTCTCATTTGTCGCCTAAGACTTGGAGTAGCTTTCACCAACGCGTACTCCTACCTGATGGGAATGGCCACAAGTCCAGATTGTGAAACTTGCGGGTGCAAAGAGACTATAGCACATCTTCTGTGTGATTGTCGTCGT
The DNA here is from genome assembly GCF_013339745.2 of Dermacentor silvarum. Taxonomy (NCBI): domain Eukaryota; kingdom Metazoa; phylum Arthropoda; class Arachnida; order Ixodida; family Ixodidae; genus Dermacentor; species Dermacentor silvarum. The sequence goes on from NC_051162.1 coordinate 19,088,915, forward strand.
TTTAGTGCACAAAGGAAAGTCCTCAGAAACACGCTCGACAAGATAGACAGCCGTCCCCTTACGGAAGCCAGAATTCTTGGCCCCTGGTCCCAGCCGACGTCGGAACGAACTGCTTTAAAAGCGCTAGTACGCTTTTTACAAGAAACAGGACTTCATGAAAAACTATAGAATTGTGCGGACAGATGTGTTTTTTTTTCTTCTTCTTTTTAATCTTCTCTTGTCTTCCAATCTTTTCTGCGCTTACCCCATCCCCCGTGCAGAGTAGCCAACCGGACACTTAACCTGGTTAACCTCTCTGCCTTTCGCCTCTTATTTTCCTTCCTTCCTTCTTTGAGCGACCGAGGCAAGCATTTCTTTAAAGCACTCCTAATGAAGTTTTGCAAGCGTCCAATACCGTGCACAAGACAACGTCTAGCTACCACCCTCAAACCAACGACCTAACAGAGTGATTTCATCGCACGCTGTGCGACATGCTATGCATGTATATTCAACCCGACCATCGTAACTGCTATGCGATTCTCCCCTTTGTAACATTTGTGGGCAATATGCCTGTTCAACGGACGACCGGATACTCTCCGTTTTTCTAGTATACGACCGCCACCCAACCTCATCCCTCGACGTTTCTTTCTTCTCTGGTCCCGTCAACGCTTCCCCATTGATTTCGACCAGTTTGTGTCTCGTCTTGCCCAATGTCGCCGTCACGCCCGTATGAACACTGAAGCAAGCCAAGACGGTCACAAACATCGGGACGATGCCTCTCGCCGCGTCGTTTCCTACCGCCCTGGTGACTACGTGCTCCTATGGACACCTGCACGAACACCCGGTTTATGTGAGAAGCATGAGTCTCGATATATTGCCCCCTACAAAGTCATAGAGCAGACGTCGCCGATGAACAATCGCGTTGCACCTGTTAATGCCCCAGCTGACCGACGCTGCCGCGGAACAGAGATCGTGCACGTTTCCCACGTGAAAACCTTTCATCTGCGTTCCCCAGTCTAACGTACGGCCAGGCTGTCCGCTTCCATCCACGAGCGAAATTAGTGTAAGCATTTATGCGGACTTTATCTTCATGTGTAAAAAACCGTCATCAATCATCGGCTCGTGTTCTTTTTGCGTCAGCGCAATCTTTCCTTCTTGGAATAAAGCGTCGTCTCGACCGTGCTATTTCAATATACAGTTCAGCTTCATACACGCATGCCCTCTTATCGTTTGCATGACGGCCGCAGCAGATAGGACGGAACAATACAAGGATTGCTTTTCATCCTTTCCCCCATAGACATTAGCCGAATCAAAGAACTCGCAAACGTCATTCTGGGTGTTTGCTGAACAGCGCGTCAAATACTTCTGGCAGACTGAAACTTTAGGAAACAACTTCTCTAGAGTATTCACCCAAGTTTGCGTTTGTGCAAGCGATCAGAACTTGAAGAGTAATATTAACATTTCGCGTTCATACTTAGCTGATCTTTAGGTTACACTCGGAGTGCACTCGTCACACTAATAGTGGAGATAAAATATTTCCACGTGCTGCGAAATACGCAAGCATATTTTTGTTGGCGCCACCCAAGCGTAGAAATAATCAACCTAATTATTACCCTATGCACATGACGTAAACATACCATGAATACGTGCCGTGGTGGCTTGACTGTGGTGTTGCGCCTCTAAGCATACTATGATCAAATTGAGGGCTAGTGGCCGCATTAAAAATGGGGGCGAAACACAAAAACACCGTTGCCTTGGGAGCACGTTAACGAGTACTAGGCTGTCAAAATTAATCCGGAGCCCCTCACTACGAAGGATTAGAAAAAATAAAAGAGCGCAAAAACATTGATGACCCATTCCAATCTGTAAAGGTGGATGACCAGCGACGCTGTTTAGCGCATGACACAAACGTGACAGAGAATATTGAACAAAGGTACGAATACATTTCTTGTCCTGATCGGTGGTCATCGTGACGATAGGTACGCACACACATTCGCGTATTACCTTTCTTATTAAATCTGTCCGCCACGTAAGACAATGAGTGGCTCATACCCCATTTAAAGGGACACTAAAGAGAAGCAGGAAGTTCAGCTGGAATAAAAGAGGGACCCTCAGGAATACATGCAGTTTTTGTTGGGTGCAAAAATATGAGTTATTATCGGAGAAATTCGTAAACAAAGACCAAATATCTCTTCCTCGATTTACCTCACCCCAGATTTCGCGCTGAAGCAGTGTCGTCACAGACTTCATTGCTCTCAGCGAATCACAATGCGCCATGATACGTCACCGCTTGCGTAAACGGCCGAGGCGCTGGATGCATCATGGCTGCAGGCATGGTCGCTGCGTTTGCGTTCGCCGCGATGGATACCGTTGCTGCCGCTGAAACTTGCAACGAAGAGCTCGCCAGGGAAGCAGTACTGCATTTGAGCGACAATCAGTGAAATGGAGCGCGAAATGATCCTCCGTGCTCGAGCGGTAGGTTTTTCCGCGCGCGATGGCGGTGAGCCGCCGGCCGCGCCGGAAAAAGCAGAGCTTCGTTTTCGTCGACGGAAGGCGAAGCGTCCGGTCCGCCAGGCGACGATGTTCCCGACAGAACAAGCGTAGAAAGTTGCGCACGTACTCGGTATGGTTATTTCGTGGCTCTATTTAATGACATTCAGCACTCACCGAGCCGGCAGTTTGCTGCTGCAGGGGCACCAGTAGGGGGTTTGATGAAGGCCGCATTGAGGGAACAGCTGCTCGAGAAAGGACTGGCCTCTGGGGCACGCCAAGATACTTTCCGAGGGCAATATTATACACATAATCTGAGGGCGAGAAATGGAGAGATAACACCATCGGTTTCTCTGGCTGTTTTGCCGTTTTATCATCTGCAGAGCACTGAGCCATTGTGAACGCCGGGGAGCCGGGGCTCTCCGCGCGACACCACATGAAAGGACACAATCGAGTCAACACTGCCGCTGCCCCTGAGCAAGCGCCTTGGGCCATTTATACAGCCCTCAACACTACACACACGAGGCATTTTCTGGCTGTTTCCCGCGAAGTCAACGTTTTTCGAGCCACGCAACACGCAACCAAACACCGTAGAGCGGAACAGGCGCGCGCAACGATGCATTGACCAAAAACGAAACTACGAAACTATCACGGCCGCATGTAACTCCATGCCATTTTTTCTTACTTATTTAATTCTGTGCTAAACTTGTACTTCCTCGCTTGAAACGGTTTAAAAAGTTGGTAAATGCTGTTTATGTACGTTTAAGGCGTATTTCATTTTGCGCTTTATTAACAGCGATAAATGGCTCTCGACCAATCGCGACCGGCCTGCATTTGTAATCTCCGACGTCACGAACGTGTAGTGCAGGAATTTCGAAGGGGCGTCACCGCCTATCCTTCAGTTTTTCGCTATTTTCTCGCTTATTAAACATCTGTTTGCAGTAAGAATGGTATGGCTGTGATCGTGAAAGGATAATCTACCATTTAAGCTCCACTTGCGGTTTCTCTTTAGTGTCCCTTTAAGCAATGGCTCATACCCCGTTAAACACAGCCTCCCCGTTATGACGACAGAAGAGATCGATAACCGATCTCGTGAACATTCCCACCGGCGTTTACTGTCTACCGTAAAGATAGACACGGGCACGGCGGAGGCGTTTCCATTCTAATAGCTAACGACTTGCCCAGTGAGGAGGAGAGGAAAAGAAGGCAGGGATGTTAACCAGAAATACGTCTGGTTGGCTACCCTGCTCTGGGGGACGGTAAATAGGGAATAGAAAGATGAGATAGAGAGAGGAGGGGGGTGGGGGAGGAAGGACACGGTGAGCTCGAGCACACACGCGAAGGGCCTGAGCAGTTTAAAGGCGCTCACATAGGCCAGTCAACCTCAAGAAAGATAACAGTGCCCAGTGAAGTACTTCATTTTGAGAATGATGCTGAATCAGTATGGTGTCGAGTGCACTTGTCAAAAGGGTTGAGACTAGCATTTGGTTCCTTCTACCGCCCACCCGATAGTAATGAAACCCCAATTGATAATCTTGCTCTCTGATAGTGTTTTTCTGGGCGGGGATTTTAACCTCCCAGACATAACTTGGACTACTGACGGCGCAATAACTAACAAATCACGAATCAATACAATTTTTCGCGAAATAATTATGTTAAACAGTTTAACCCAATATGTACTTGTTCCTACTAGACAACAAGCTACATTAGACCTGGTCTTTTGCAACGACCCCAACATTGTGACCAAAGTCTCAACGCAACCTGGCCTCAGTGACCACGATGTGGTCATTACAAGCTTAAATATTTCAGTGGTTCCTATACGGGAGCAACTATCACTGCGAGTAATCTTATATGAGCGAGACAACTTTGACGCCATCCAGGCAGAATTAGTGTCATACTTGCCAACCTTCCGGCGTCTGTCAGAGAGCAGTGATGCAGAGCATTTATACTCCACCCTTCGGAACAAATTATTAGAACTACTAGAGGAGCATGTCCCTACAAAATTCTTGCGGCAAAAAAAAACATAAACCCTGGTTTAATTCTGGAGTGCGTAGACTGATACAGAAAGCTAGAAGGGCGTACAAAAAATTCTGTAATAAAAGCACTTCACTCAACCGCCAACACTTAAAGGATGGAAACCGGATGCTAAAACTAGGAATCGAGAAAGCGAAACAATTATTTTTTGCCCGATTACACACAGACCTGAAAAAAAAAGAAAACCTAAAGCTTTCTGCGAATATATAAAAACAAGCAGAACCGACGACATTTCAGTTCCCGATCTAAAATCGAATGGCACTGCTATAACGACGGGCGCTGAAAAGTTGAAGTGTTTAATCTTTATTTTCAATTGGTGTTTTGGAGAGACTAACGACTGTCCCGACCACATCACTTCCTCCTAACTGTGCCTTTGACCATTGCATGCCTGAAATAAACATCGATATACATGGTATCGACTGTCTTTTGCGGGAATTGGACACCTCCAAATCTTTGGGTCCTGATAGAATTCCTTCCTATGTTCTAAAGAAATGTCACCGCATTATTGCACAATATCTCTGCATTTAATTAAAATCTCGTACCAGACTGGGTTGGTTCCACGGGACTGGAAACGCACGGCTCTTAATCCTATCTTTAAATTTGGAGACAAGAAACTGGTGGAAAATTACAGGCCTATATCTCTAACTTCAGTATCCTGCAAAGTTTTTGAGCGATATTGTATAGTCAATAATTTAGATACCTTAAGTCGATTAACCTTTTTACTGCCGCACAGCATGGATTTCGTAACAGTTACTGATGCAACACAAAATTAGTTGAATTACAACACTTTATAGGTAACTCCCTTGACAAGAACGAACATGTAGATGCACTATTCCTAGATTTTAAAAAAGCGTTTGACACAGTATCTCATCACTTACTAAATATTAAGTTAACGTCTTTGAACATACATAATAAAACCCAAAACTGTATATGTAATTATCTAAATGACCGTAAACAGTAATGGGTGTAGTTGATCACACAGAACCGTATCCTCAGGAGTGACCCAGGGCAGCGTTCTGGGGCCACTATTATTCCTCATATCTATTAATGACATTGTAGATGACATACAGTCCCCCATGAAACTCTTTTCAGATGACTGTGTTCTTTACTGAAAAATAAATTCACCATCAGATGTAACAATCTTGCAGAGGGAGCTTGATAAAATAGCAAATTGGTGTCTACGCTGGCGAATGAGTCTGAATATTAATAAATGTAATCACGTCCGCTTTTGAAATAAAGAATTTGAACCTCAAGCACACTACAATGTTGAAAACACAATAAAAAGCGTCTCAGAGTGCAAGTACCTTGGCGTTTACTTCACACCGAAACTTAAATAGAACGTACACATTCATCATTCAGTATCCAAGGCAAGTAAAATGTTTTTTATTCGTAGAAATGTCAAATCAGCGTCCAAAGATGTTAAAGAAACACTTAATTTTTTGCATGTAAGATCTATCCTCGAATACGCCTCTATGATTTGGGACCCATATCAGGACTATTTGATTCAAGTGATACAAAAACTGCACATTAGTCTCCAATAGTTACAACCCGTTCGAAAGTGTCACTGAAATAAAGGCATTGCAGGGGTGGGAAACGTTAATCACCAGTTCTTCCACCGTATCTTCTATAATCAAACAGACATTGATAGCCGCAAGTACCTATCGGAGCCAACTTATGTTTCCAATCGAGTCGACCACTCAAAGAAGGTGCGTGAATACAGCTGCAATACTAACCGTTTTGCTGATTCATTCTTTCCCCATACGGTGAAAGACTGGAATTTGTTGCCGGAAGAATGTGTTTCAGTGTCTGATAATCACGATTTTTTTAGCGCCTGTGTTTGTGACAATGCATTACTGTCTTTACTTTGTTTAAATTTTCTATTACGCTTGAAAATGTTATCTCATTGTATGTTCCACCTTGATGTTACTTTGCATTGTGTATTTATTATTTATTTCTGTGAATGATTTAACATATCTTTATCTAACTGCTCCCCCCTGCAATAATGCCTCCGAGGTGACTCAGGTATTCTGTAAATAGATAGATAGATAGATAGATAGATAGATAGATAGATAGATATAGAAACTTTATTGGTGAAAAAATTTGCCGCGTATCTGCGTGCTTCGCTGCAAATGTCGTCGAAAGACGATAGTCTTCTGCCGGCCGTACTACATGAGTGCTGGTCTGATCCGCGGCCACCCGTGATGCTGTTCTCGTACCATTTCCGTCCTGGCATGAAGGTTTGTTTGAACAGATTTCATTTTACCGCATTATTTCATCAAGCGGCCATTTATGTTTTGCCCTGCCTCAGACAGCGCTTCCTTTATGTTGAATCGGCCGCATCTGGCTGGCATTGATAAAATTGAGGAGGCGCTGCGTGAGACATGGACGCCATCTGGCAATACATCGGGAAACATGAGCTTGTGCAGAGGATTTCCTTCCTCCATGGCAGAGGGCGCTCGTCGGCGCGCAGTCGGGGAACGTCGTTCGTCGGCGCGCATAGCATGGCATTTTCAGCGCAGCTTAAGAAACTAGGGTCTTTAGACTTACGTATCTATGTATTTCCTATTAATGGAACACACCTCCTAATACTTACCTAGTGATGTTGCGCCTCAGATATGCGTAATATTTACTTTGTGATCGATAACGTTCACAAGTATGAACAGCCGTACCAGTTTAAGTAGTGTGGGCGGTAAGCAAGTGGTCCAACTTTGGTCGGGTGGCTGAATCGGGTGACAGACAGACAAACAGACAGACAGACAGACAGACCAAATTTTCAGCGTTTAAGTTCCCCAAGAAAGACTATCGTCTTTAAAAGAAAAGAGGGTTTGGGGAGTAGATGATCTGACTCCTCTAGTCCAGGGCCCCGCTGGCTTCAGCCGCCCGCCGAGCTTGATCCAGGAGAGCAGGTTAACAGCTTTTCTCACACCTGAAAAGACAAAACGACACAAGTGAAATTCTACGCTGGAATGATCAGCCGCAACGCAGTCAGCTGTGGAGAAGACGACGACAACGAACACTTGAGCAGTGGCACGAGCGCGCTCGAGCGGTTGTGCCGAGGGGCGGCAGCGAGCTAGCTGTGGAAGAAGATGACGACGCTCGAGCCATTGTTGATGATCGCAGTTTTTCGCACAACGGAGCCAGCCATGGAACAAGACGACAACGACGAACGCGTGAGCAGTTGCACGAGTGCGCTCGCGCGATTTCGCCGAGCGGCGCCAACAATCCAGCTTTGGAAGAAGACAACGACTACAGTGTACTAGAATAGTACACTGTAGTAATAGTAACTCTTCTAGTACACTGTAACAATGACGCTCGAGCCATTGCTGACGATGATAGCTTTCCCGCGCGCAAGCCACAAAACCAAATCTCCAAGCCATAGACAGCTTCGCCGTAAAAAGCACACGGACAAGACTGAACAACACAATTGCTCTATGCTATACACTGGACGCCCTAATTTTACTATATCCCGCACTACAGCATGCGTCATAATCAGATCGCAGTTATCGCAAGTAAAACCCCAGAATGAATGTTTTTATAATTGCCACTAATCGGTATAATTAGTAGAGTTATTTGTCTCACATGATTTAACTTCATCCAAACCAGGTTATTATGGCTAGCCCGTGCTTTCTTCTTCTTTTTTTTTGAAAGTGTAAGAAAGCGTACTTTGATTCTTGAACGTGGCAATGGAAGTTTGTTTTTCTCCTCTTTCTTGCTAATTCTGCCGAAAGCGAATGTCCGAAACCCTTGTTGGGCGCTAGTAAAGACAGTGATGTCTAACTTAGAAATCAGCTCGACAAGGCGAACAAACTATTTGTTTCTCGTCGGTCAAATTCGTTTTACTCGTTGTCAGTTTGCGAAACCTGTTTTCACTCTTTTCCCGCCGTTTTCCCAAAGCGGCTCGTTTAATTCTGTATTCTGGAAGCAGTGGCATAGCCTTGTCAAATAGAATGACCGAACACTGCTGACAAAGTCCACGCCTCTTTGCACCCGGAGCAGTTGAACGATGACTCTGGTTGTTGACGCCTTTCACTCCCTCTGAGAAGCGCGCTTCATGAAGCGCCCCGACGGTGAATAGAACTCTCTGCCGAAACCTGTTTGCACGCGGGCAGCTGCTGTTTGCATCGATCATTCTGTCACCTCCCGCTAATTGAATCATCTTGGAAAGGCGTACGGAATAGTTCGGCCGCATTGGGATAGCGAGAGTGCTGCGTAGCGCCCTACACTAGAAGTAGGTTGAAACTGCCAAAATATGGGTACAAGATGCTTTAGTTCTTTTGCCTGTTATCAGACTACGCATGAGTTGAAATGAATTAGGCCACGAGGAACGTTACGCGGTTCATAGCATTATTAGAACCAATTGAAAGGTATACGTTATCCATTGTTTGGTTGGCATTGTGCGGTCAATATGGGAATGTTTATCAAGAGCTAGAGATCTTGCCGGCTTACAGCTGCTCTTGGTATGCCACATAGTATTTCTCTACTTACGTCAGCGAATCTACGTCCATATAGCTTCCCATAAAATTCATGACTGGAGAGAGAGAGAGAGAGAGAGAGAATAAACTTTATGCAAACGGAATGTCAGCCGCACTGATGAAGGCAAGGTAATGCTTATAGTGGTTCGAGTGTCCAATGAAACGGGATATTTTTACAGGCGCGACACTTGGGCACGGCTATTGGGGCTATATGTATTGAGATAAACTAAGCGATGCTTCAGGGATATATTTGTGCCAATGCGATTGGGGCAAATGTCGTTCTATGATCGATTACTTCATCAGCGTGACGAGAGCTGTCGAGTTCTGGAGACGCTTGCCTAGTGGAGGGGCTAGCATGCTACCCTAGATGATAAGTATGGGAAACGAAATAATACACAAAATGCACGTCACGTATAACATAGACAAAACATATCACACCGCGCAATATACAAGCGAATTAAAATATCCCGTTCGGCTCAGGCACAATTGCCGGGCGACTGGCCGCTCGAGGCACTTTGCCTGCATTCGCGGGGCTACTTTCATGCTCGAAAAAATACTTTTATGTATCATGTGTTGATCAACAGAAAGCTGTATCGGGAGATTTTCATGTTGCTCTACAATTTTCTCATTGACATCTTTATGTAATTATATTATTTTAGAAGTTTATTAATTAATTAGGACTGATTATGTAATTAGGCGGAATGCAATAATGTATCTTAGTATCTCTAAGCGACAGAAAATAACATAACCTTGGTTATGTCTAGATACGTGGCATTTGCATATTTATAAATGTTGTATAAAGTTGGGACACTCTGTATGTGCATACAACATTAGCAGAACAACAGCAAGATATGATGCCCAAAACCTTAAGCATGAATGCATGACTGCCTTATCACTTTATCATAATTTACAGGTGCTAGTCAGGTACCTAAACTCAACATCACTCACAGCGATTGATGGCAGGCTAACACATCCATGAAGCGTCGGCTACATTTCTTCGCAGACGATGTCTCCAATTGATGCAACCTTGGGTGGCGACACTGGAAACATCCTTCGTAGTTATTCGTGCACAACTGTTCGCATCGTCTCCCGCATGTGGTTGGAGCAGAGTGCTCGAAGTTCGGCGCAACCAGGCATCGAGCGTCGATTTATTGTCTCTTGCGCATTTCCAGTGTTTTCTCGGTAGTCGTAGTGCTGCGCTCTTGGGCGGGTTGCGCCCAATTCGGCGAAGAGTTCTTGCTTTACACCTCGAATGAGGAAACTGACTTTCTTCTAATGGGACGTTTCAGGGTCGGTGTAATAAGGGAGAAAATCGAGAACGTGTCTTCTCTTTTGTACAGACAGCGATGTTCTCGTTAGCTAACTGCACTCGCGTTTCCAGTCGAACTTTGGCCCTTTCTCTTCGGACGACGCATGTAAAGGTCTTAAGAAAACTGCTTCGAAACAGTGCCTACGTGGTTAAAGTACTATTACAATTGTCAAACCAAGTCCTGGCGGCGATTTCCAAGGTGAAGTATTCGTGGCGCAACTTGTTCTCACAAACTAGTCGCTAAAATTCGTGAGTCCTTCAAACGTCTCTAACCAGCTTCTGGGATATTCCAACAATAATCCACGGAAAACAGTAATAGCTGTTTCGAATTCTGAATTAGATAATTGTTAATTCTGAATTTACTACATTATTTGAGCGTTCGGCCATTGTCTACCCATTTTCTCTAGTGAACGCACTTCCAAGTAATTTATATTAAATCCGCGCAGACCAGTACGCAGCAGCGCGTTTGTTCTATTTGAAAGATAAATTTAGGTTTTGATTTTCCGTTTCACTGTGCCCACTAAATATGAGGCCACTCGCGATAAAATTTGTAGCAGCAATTTACACTACAGCAGCAGTGAGGAATGTTATTTTGTAAACCTTGCCGGCTGCTATATAAATTGTGATAACGCAAAAGAACAATTAAAATGTATCGAAAGACAAAGAACAAGCTTTTAAGCCGTAGTAAACAGCTGAAGCGTGGAATAAGCGATACAAAGCTTTAGTTTTTGTCGCTTGTTTAACTTCGCCTTATTCTCTATACGAAATATAATTCGAGCCATCATTTCAACAGAATAGCCTTATTTCGGCTGTCCTCAAACGTTTTGCCACAGTAGTGAGCAATTCAGCTGTGACAGTCATTTCATGTGTCGTATCAATTCCTCTTGTGAATTTTACTTCATCATTGTTGCCTTTAAATCTAACCAAAAAATTGAATATCAAGGAAAGCATGGCCTAATTTCCTGTGCGAAAATGTGCCCCTTTAGCAGGTTTCCTATGCATGGCTTCAGAACGGCGCAGCAAGGAAGACGAAAAGACGAAAGAACACACGAACACAAGCGAACACAAGGTTTACCATGACAAGACCGTATCGCCGTGAACCCGTCTAACACATAACTACACATTGTAGGGCGAATACAATCACGAAGAAGACACACAAACCCACGTCACCGTATTTTCTTTGTGATTCAGCCTTCCCGCTACAGTGTGTCATCAAGTAAGTTCCAACCAGCCCTACAACACGTCCTCCTGTCTAACACACGATTATCTGCTTCACTAATGACATCGGTACCGTAGCGCACGTTTAAGAATTCCGTGAACCTGGCATGCTCTTTTTTTTTTTACCCAGCAGTTGTCCTTCTAATCGAAACGGACACATGATTGAACACCGGTCCCGCAGATGCAGACGCCAAAAGCAAGAATTGACTATACCACCTTATACATTTTACTCTGCTTATCAGTTGTATTTATGAGGCAGTTTAAACGAATGAGCGAGTTATCTCTAAAAGACGACTTTGCATGTCACGTAGGTGCTGCATGTTCGCGCCGCGAAAGGCGTGCATCGAATTTTTAGCCGCTGAAGGCTACCGTGGCTGTTTGCCCCCGTCTTCGTAGAGATCGCGGAAGGATATTTTCACGCAGTCGTATAACAGGCAGCAGCAGAAGAGTTAACCTGCAGAACCGAGCTACCAGACAGACAAAGAACTTTATTAAATAGGTCCTGAGAAACCCTGCCCTAGGGCAGAGCTGCGGGCCGCTCCCACGTGGGGACGGGTATGCCGAGCCTAACCGCCGCATCGTGGGCTCTCTGGACAGCCCAAGTTTGTCGTGACAGTTCTGAGCTCTGGATGGCAGAGCTCCATTCTTTTTCCGTGATGCGATTGGGCCCCTGTAACGAGGGGCATCGCCAGAGCATGTGTTCTAGATTGCTAACAGCCGCACAGTCGGGGCAACTAGAGCTAAAAGCCTCTGGAGTGATTGAATGAAAAAGGGCCAGGTTGGGATAGGACTTGGTCTGAAGCATGCCTAAGTGGCCGATAGAGGTCTAGCCAGTTTTCTATGAGGTGGAGGATAAGTCCTCCTACCCAGATGATAGTGCTTAGTGATTTCGTTGAAAGTAATGAGAGTGTCCCGAAACTCGAGAACCCCGGCCTCTGAGCTCGCCCCTCCTCTCGCGCGGTGGGTTAGTGCGCGCGCTTGGGAGTGGGCAATGTCATTGAGATTGGGCAAGGAGTCAAGCTGGGGGCCGAGGTGCGCCGGAAACCACGTGATGGTGTGCGTAGAGATGATCTTGTTCTTGAGAATATTGTGAGCCTCCTCAGCAATGGACCCTGAAGCGAAAGCCCTGACTGCCGATCTCGAATCAGTGAAGATTTGTTTTGCTGCTGTCTAGGAGTGCCATAGCAATCAGTTTTTTATTATTATTCTCAAAGCGCTCTCCTAATTCAGGTGTTCACAGAAGTCATATTTCGCAAAGAAGAAAACAAATTTCACACTAATGTAACTGTTTTCCTGTGTACTGACAGAATAAGTTCCCCGGCCCTCCAATTATCATGCTCTTTTCGGTAAAAAAAAACTGAGTAATATTAACCGCACGTGCCGTCTCCAATCGGTGCTGGTATGCCGATAACGGCAGCTATCGTCATACTTAAAAGGAAGAGATCGAGACACCGACCAAAAAGGTTTGAATATATTTAAAAATACATTAACGTTTCGGCTCCCCCACCGGAGCCTTGTTCCCAATGAAACATATGTGGCAGGGCTTGCGCCCTTTTAAATATATGTAAAAATACATTAAAGTATCTGCGCAAGCTCTGCCGCATGTTTCATTGCGAACGAGGCTCCCGTGGGAGAGCCGAAACGTTAATGTATTTTTAAATATATTCAAACCTTTTTGGTCGGTGTCTCGATCTCTTCCTTTTAAGCATGCATCATCCCGACCAGACGGGTTTCCGTCATACTCTCAACTTCAGCTATCGTCATGCATGCTCCACAAGCTACTCTTGTGATCGGTCCGCATGATAACAGGTACAAGTTGCGGAAGCATACAAAACGATGATACCTTGCTGTCATTTGGGCGAGTAGTCTCTTAAAATTCAGGCATTCTTTAAGGCGGCTGTTAAGACGTGTGAGCTGAAGACATTGGCGCCTCATAAATAAGAGCGCATCAAGATTGCAGAGAGAGGGGGGTGGGGAGTATTTCAGATGATGTAGAGGAAGAAGGCATTAGCGAGAAGCCCTGTCTTCCAAGCTGCACTCCAGGGCAGTGGTAGTGCAGTCATACACAGCACGCAGTGAGGAGATAACACAGAGAAGCCACCGCGGATTTCCACCTTTAATAAATACAGTTACCGGCTGTGGGTCTCGCCTTAGGCAATAATGGCTGTCGTAGACACATACGCCGCATAGTTTCCTGCTTACTATTTTTGCAGTTGTCGTACTCTAAGTCACCCGAACGTGTTACAGAGTGGACAGGAAAGAACAGAGATTAGTATTAGCAGCTATCTTTCAGTTCTTCGAGTTAGGCATGACAGTGATGGAGGTGGGGAGGTGGTTCCAGTCTTCGGAGGTTCTTAGTACAAATGAGTCTGGGTAAAGTTTTGTGTGACAAAGGGCTACACCAACTTTTTTGGGAACGATCAATGCGAGATGATAAGTACGATGGCTGATGGAGCAACTCTTCCTTATGTATCTGACCGAAGTAAAATATTTGATCGACGAGGCACAGTCGAGGACACTTTCGGCGCAGAGCAAGGTTTTGTACATCAAGCGATAGTTTCATTGAAGAAACTCTAGAATAGCGACCGTAGTTAGAAAGAATAAACCGGGTGCTGCGATTCTGGACGTACCCTAACCCAAACCGATTCCCGGTGTACCCTGAAGGGTACGTACATGATTCTATAAGGTACCCTAAAAGGTATTCTAAATCCCAAATTCAGCAGGTATACTCAAGTTTGGGAGTGATCAAGGTCTTGTAAAGTTTAATCTTTACGGGAGTAGCGGCGATTGAGAAGTTGAATTGAATTCTGGAATTTTACGTGCAAATAGGCCCGATCTAATTATTAGGCCCGCCATCCTGGGTAACTCCGGTTTAATTTTGACATCCTGGGGTTCCTTAACGTGCACCCTTTGCACCGGGCACGGTAGTTTCTACATTTCGTGCCCCATAGAAATGTGACCGCCGCGGCCGGGATTTGACTGCGCGACCTCGGGCTTAGGGCTTGGGAAGGTTCGTCACCAGCACGGTGTAAGACATACTCTTTATGTGAGGACACTCGCGAGACGCAATCAACCAGAGAAAGTAGCAATGGCGCGCGCCGATCGGCTCGGTGACGGCAGCGGATACCTATCGGTGGTACGACGCAACTTCAACACAGAAAACTTTTCATTGGTTTAATCTCCCGTTGGTATAGCAACCGGCGCTTCGCGGGAAATCCGAAATGATTGAGTGAAGCGCGGAAGTAGGTCACCGGGGAGATTGTAGAACGTGGGGGAGAGGGAATGCGCGCGTTCCTTGTACGCGTAAGCTCTCGCCTGCGTTCTAACTGAAGTTGTGTCGTTCCACCGATAGGTGTCCGCTGCCGTCACCGGCCAGATAGACGCGCGCCATTGCTGCTTTATGTGGTCGATCGCGTTTAGAAAGCAAGCCGAGAAGTGCCCCCACCTAAAGAGTATAAATCTTACACGAGTATATATCTTACACCGTAGTCACCAGAATCCTAGAATGCGATTAGCGCTTCTTGTGTCATAATTAACTTGCAAAGCAAAGGATATATTTTGGTTTTAATGCCAGTACTACATTTCAAAGAAATAGCAGATGTTATGGCTGTGTTATTAAGATTCTTATCAGCAGCAGTAGCTGTAAGGCGGTTAAGAAAGGAGCATGCTTTTACATTTGTTAATACTACGTGTCATTGGGTAATTGGGACGCCTGCGGGAAATGCTATAAAGGTCAATCTCTACTACTACGGTCAAGGGTGCTATAATTTATGCAGGTATATTGCACAATCTGTAGCAAACAATTTTACAGAATAGACCTAGGTAGGGAAATCCTTTATGTATATCAAAAAGAGTAACGGTCCTAAAACGGACCCCACAAGGCACCTCCGAGGTCACTGGAGCAAAAGAAGAACCATAACTGTTTGCTGAAACATATTGCAAGCGGCGAACGGTGGTCCTAACGCCTACTGGAGCTGCCAGTAGAATGACTGAGCCAGTGCATGCATTTGCCTAAACTTTGTGATTCTGTCTCCAAACAGCTTTGCGGCATACCGCAACAAAACTTGCTGATAGGCAAGCTTTGCTAGTTGGTTGTTGGTAGCTGATATTGCTAGTTGGCTCCCCACAAGCTTTATAAAAAAATTATTGCGCCACACTGACGAAGACAAGCGAACAGTGACACAGACTACGCACGTCTTTAAAAAAAATTATTTCAGTCAGGCTCGGCATTAAATGCAAATTTCCACTAATACGCAATAAGGCAGCGCTCATGCAAAATAAAAAGAAACTGAAAATTCACAATTTGATTCCCTTACTTGAAGAAGCCGCACAAGAAACTCTCCTCCCGACCTAACAACGGAACTTACCTATCACTCACGTATGCATTGCCTTCAGAGGCGATATAAAACGCAAACATTGTTTATCTGGCAGTTGATTTCTTCCATGCTCATTTTCGCCACATTATGGAGGTAGAAATGCGACAATTTGCAGTAATTATGCATGTGCGGAGAGACCCACTACGATGACGTGTTTAGAAAGTGGTGGTCGCTTGGAAATTAAGCAAGGTAGAGAGCTAAATATAAGGCTACAATGTAGGGCGAAGTCACTTTGGTCAGTACGGCTATAGTCTCGTTAAAAAAAAACAAGAAAAAAAATCGGGGTAGCTTGCACTAGTGGCGAAAGGCTAAAGACACAGCGGAGCTGATCGGTTCCTAGCTGGTCCTTGCTATACGAAGTGATGCTAAGTTAAACGACGCATTTCCTCGTGGTCCGTGGCATCGGGGAACACCTCGAGAAGCACTTGCAGTCCGAGCACACGTAGGGGAAGTGGGGCGAAAGCTGTGCACAGTGTACGGGTGGCGCGCAGCAGACGACACGCCTAGATGACGCAGCTGGTAAGAGCTCGGCCGAGCCGCCGCAGAGGCCCCTGCTGCAGTCACTGACACCGCGAGCGTTCGGCGCGATTAAATGCGGGGAAACGGAGAAGCGCGGATGGCGTCGGCAGCACCTCTGCGCATTGCCTCGTTGGTGCTGCTACAATTTGTTTCTCTCTGTCTCTCTCTCTCTCTCTCTCTCGCTTTCTTTCATTTTCTCTTTCTCTCTCTCGCGCACTCTCTCTCACTCTCATTTTCTATTTCTCTCTCCCGAGCATAGCGCGGGACGCTCCGCGTTATGGTTGCTTCTCGCTCCCGAGGATAGAGCGCGACGCTCCGCGAGGTGGTTGCTAGGCAACGCATTGCCAGGCGGCACACATTGCGGCCGGCTTAAACAGCTCCGCTGTTAAAAGAAGCCTTCGTTGCCAAGCACCCAATTTACTCTAACAAGCAACGAAATACGAGCTACTGCAAATTTGATGTGACTAAAAGCATTTACGTTGTTGTTGTTGCTTATGTTGTTGCCAGCACCGACGAATAGTAACACGGCCATCATGCTAGATAGAATAATAATAATAATAATAATAATAATAATAATAATAATAATAATAATAATAATAATATCACTACTACTGCTGCTACTGATAATAGTAGTAACAATGGTAATAGTAATAATTAAATTTTTTAGGAAGACAGATGAAGCGAGTAAAGAGTGAAGTCGTTCCCAGCATTGCTAACTTTACAGTGTCACTATACCCAATGTAGAAGCACCAAAGGAAAGCAGGACGGGGACATCGCCAAGCTTCCTTATATAGACATCCACGAACCTTATTACTAAAGTAAAACTTTCGACCAGCGAGCAGGAAGTCATTTGTTGTTTTCTCTCCACTGCATTGCATGCACAAAGGGGATACCACCCGAACCGTGCACGTGCAGATAGAAATTCAGTGGCATTAGTTACACCTGTCGTGAACACGTGCATGATTGTGGCCATACCTCGCATTGCCTTACTTTAGAATTGTCAAAATTCATCATTTCTTTCAGAACAATCATCGTGCTTTGATTGCTGGGAGGCTGATTTTCTATTTTATCAGATCCGGCCTATAAGCGGGTAACATGAATCGATGCCGGCTATTCAGGCGAGAAAGAAGAAGACGACGACCCGAGGGCAGGGAGTGCTAAATTCGAGCGTTCATTGTCCGGTGCAAAATTCGCCGCCCCACTGGAGATGAACCGCCTGAGCCGAGCTCGCAAGCACGCCGAGCGCGGAGCGTACCTGGAGATCGTGTCTAACGATCACGCAGCCGCCCTGGCCCATTACACGCAGGCCGCCATGCACCTGGAGAACGCGCTGGAGATCATCCTCTGCCGCATGCGCGCGTACGCTGCCAAGCTCGGGACGCTCAGGTGAGCCCGGCTGTGGGCGGCATGTGGATAAATATGCGAGCTATGCCTCTGCGGCCGCGAGTAATGAACTCTTCCGGGCTTGATTCCCACAGTCGTCAAACCCCGCTTCCCGTCAGCGTCCCGACATAGGTGTCTCTCGTGACACAGCGTTCCATCTCTGGTTTGTTCTAAAGAACTGCCCGCCTGTGACTTTGGCCTATGTTCCAAACGTCGCCGGGATTCCATTTTTGAGGTTCACGGGATAGAAAACGCTGTCTCACGATAAATAACGGTGCCATGACGGTGACGGGACGGGTCATTTGGCGGCTGTGGGAATCCATTCTAACACTGTATCAAGCACAGTTGCGCAATGCAAGCTCGTGTTAGTGACAGATCATTTTTAGAAGAAAGCATTGAACACTGGAGTCATAAGTCGTCTTTGCAGGATGCTAGGAACGGCCTGGCATACCCGGTTTGAAGAAAGCGCGTAATGTGTGCAGGAACTGAAACAGTTTCACGAAGAAACGCCGGGTGTATTTTTGTGTCTGTTTTTCTTCGTATAAGCATTCATGTACACCTTGGCACCTAAGCAAGAACTCGCCCAACAACAAGCTTTTTAGGCTACGAAAGCTTTATTAGAATTCTTAAGAACAACACTCCTGCAAAAGCGACCTTGGCGCTTGGTAGTGGTAACTGTTCTGCTCTGCTGGGAAATGCTATATGATCGTGTGCACTTCCTCTGCCTCCCTCTCCAGTTCCTTCTTATATTTTAGCCTTGCTTTTCGCCTAGCGTAGGGCAGCAAACCCATTTTTTATTTGTCCTGGCTAACCTATCTGCCTTCTTTCCATATTTCATATTTTTTTCGGTTTGGCTGCGGCACATCATCATCATCATCATCATCAGCCTATTTTATGCCAACTGCAGGACGAAGGCCTCTCCCTGCGATCTCCAATTACCCCTGTCTTGCGCTAGCGTATTCCAACGTGCGCCTGCAAATTTCCTAACTTCATCATCCCATCTGGTTTTCTGCCGACATCGACTGCGCTTCCCTTCTCTTGGTATCCATTCTATAACCCTAATGGTCCACCGGTTATCCATCCTACGCATTACATGGCCTGCCCAGCTCCATTTCTTCCGCTTAATGTCAACTAGAATATCGGCTATCCCCGTTTGTTCTCTGATCCACACCGCTCTCTTTCTGTCTCTTAACGTTAGTCCTAAGAGTTTTCGTTCCATCGCTCTTTGTGAGGTCCTTAACTTGTTCTCTTTGTTAACCTCCAAGTTTCTGCCCCATATGTTAGCACCGGTAGAATGCAATGATTGTACACTTTTCTGTTCAACGACAGTGGTAAGCTCCCAGTTAGGATTTGGCAATGCCGGCCGTATGCACTCCAACCCAATTTTATTCTTCTGTAAATTTCTTTCTCGTGATCAAGGTCTCCTGTGAGTTTTTGGCTTAGATAAACGCACTCCTTCACAGACTCAAGAGGCTGACTGGCGATCCTGAATTCTTGTTCCCTTGCCAGGCTATTGAACATTATCTTTGTCTTCTGCATATTAATCTTCAACCCCACTCTTACACTTTCTCGGTTAAGGTCCTCAATCATTTGCTGTAATTCGTCTCCATTGTTGCTGAATAGGACAATGTCATCAGCAAATCGGAGGTTGCTGAGATATTCACCGTTGATCCTCACTCCTAAGCTTTCCCAGTCTAAGAGCTTGAATACTTCTTCTAGGCATGCAGTGAATAGCATTGGACAGATTGTGTCTCCTTGCCTGACCCCTTTCTTGATAGGTAACTTTCTGTTTTTCTTGTGGAGAACCAAGGTAGCTGTGGAATCCTTGTAGATGTTTGCTAAGATATTCACGTATGCCTCTTGTATTCCTTGATTACGCAATGCCTCTATGACTGCTGGTATCTCTACTGAATCAAATGCCTTTTCATAATCTATGAAAGCCATATAGAGAGGTTGATTGTATTCCGCAGATTTCTCGATTACCTGATTGATGACATGGATATGATCCATCGTAGAATATCCATCCCTTCCTGAAGCCAGCCTGTTTTCTTGGTTGGCTGAAGTCAAGTGTTGCCCTGATTCTATTACAAATTATCTTGGTGAATATTTTATACAATACTGAAAGCAAGCTAATGGGTCTATAATTCTTCAATTCTTTAACGTCTCCCTTCTTATGGATTAGTATAATGTTGGCTGCGGCACATAAGTACGACTTAATCGCAACACAGAGAACACACGGACGGTGGTGTACAAGCGCCACTAATCCGCTTACGTGCAGTATTTTTTCCAAAGGTTGCGTCTGACTGAAACGACGGACCGGCAAGTATATGCTGGTACTACTAATTATACTGTGCTCTATGCATACTTTCACATGTACCTAAGGTCCCGAATTTGGCAGTATTGATGCCATGGAGTAGGATATAAGGGATTACTGACGGGTGGCATTCTCCTAAGGTCACGTGCTACAAGGCGCCTGCTTGTAATAGGACGTAGAGCACTGCACGGGCTCGGGCTTACCCGAAAGCCCGGGCCCGGCCCGGCCCGTGGGCCGGGCCGGGCCGGGTAGAGCAGTTTTTTCACGGGCTCGGGCCGGGCTCGGGCACGGCGTGTGCTTTTTGACCCGGGCCCGGGCCGGGCTCGGGTTTTTTGACGCGGGCTCGGGTTTTCTGCGAGTTATTCTCGGGCTTCTCAACCCTGAAAAACATGTATTTTTCGGTGTCGGGCCGGGTTCGGGCCGGTTTCGAGCGGGGCTCGGGCCGGGCTCGGGCTTAAGTTAAAGGGGTGGCGGGCCGGGCCGGGCGGGTAACGTAGATTATTTCCGGGCCCGGGCCGGGCCCGGGTCTCGCCATAAAAGTTTTGATCGGGCTCGGGCGGGCCGCCCAATGTAAAAACGGGCCCTGGCCCGGGCCGCAAAAATCGGCCCGTGCAGTGCTCTAATAGGACGTTCCACATTTGCGGCCTTGGTAGAGTTGGCCAGATATCTAAGGGATAATCCTTTACGGATACCCAAATACTAAATGGGTTGAACGAAGGTGACGCCACTGTAGACTAATTGGCAAAGAACCGCAAGTGTAATGCGTGATTTTTGGTCGAGGCGCCCAAGTGCAGAACTAGTGTTCCTCTTTTCCCTTGTAGATATTCTAAGAAGTCATTTCAAGTGGACATGCCAAGCAAGCTCACTGGCTACAATTAGTATATTGCAATCGGTGCCGTACAGTAATTAGAAGCTTGATTAGCAAATGTGGCAAATAGTTGGGCAGATTGATTTTTGAGCTAAGAATATCCGCCTTTCAGAGTAATTCAGCTGAATTGGGGGCATTGTGCTGCATGCCACGTGTGATTTGTGGAAATGTTTTTAACTATTAAAAAAGCACCATATGAATGAACGCGACTCAAACATTGACGAAATTCGATTTCACAAATCTCCACCCACCGTTTTACCCAGTGGCTATGGCCTTGTACTGCTAAGCTCCAGGTTACGAGTTCAGTGCATGCCGTGGCGGCAATCTTTCGATGGGGGAAATGCATAAACACTCATGTGTCATGCATTGAATGCACCTTATACAACCCCAGGTGGTGCAAAGCAATCGAACGAGCCATACTATGGCGTGTCTCAAATTTATATCGGGGTTTGGATACATAATACTCTAGAACGTTGTTAATTATGTTGCATCGGCATCATTTGTGCTAAAGCAAAATTTCAATTTCGGCACGTGGGTTATCTTCTGCCATGAGAACAGATTGAACGCGACGAAAGACGGGAGAGCGGATATAAAGCCTAAGATAGTGTCGATATCCAACTAATTTCATGAGGAGAACCACACACTGCATATTTATAAGATGAAGTCAAGAGTGTGCCGAAATCTCTTCTGGCGGGGAAAAATCATGACGAACACAAATCAGACATAGGAAGAATTATCAAAGTCAGGGCCTCTTCAGGAAATCTGTGCTCACTACGTGAGCGCGGCTGATGCGATGGCGCTTACTATCCTCGTCAGGAGCTGGAACCACGCTTCTCAACGCGAAAAATGAGTAAATAAATAAAGTTAAGCAGGAAACATTTTTATCAAGGTAAGCGCAAAACGTTTATTGGAGCTAGTGTGAAGCGTAATTTAAAGCATCCAACTGACTTTCACAGTTTGGGTAACTTAAATGGGCTTTATTTGCCGATCTCCAAAGAAGCGCGCGAGATCTGAAAAAGTATTATATGACGAGGCGCTTTCGTGCAGCGAGTTACTGCCTTCAAACATAATATTGCGAACGAATGATCGCCTAAGCACGCTTCATGTTTGCCGTGACATTATATGACGAGGCGCTTTCGTGCAGCGAGTTACTGCCTTCAAACATAATATTGCGAACGAATGATCGCCTAAGCACGCTTCATGTTTGCCGTGACATACGGTGAAGGGAGCGAACCTGTCATTCAGTTTTGGTAACATGTTTCTTGCTGATGTGATGGCGGGCCATGCCAGATATGGAAACATTGTGTATTGCAACTCATGAAGCTGCTAGCGTGTTCGTCGCTCATAATCTCTAGAGAAGACAAGGAGGCTGGTACGGTGGGTGGGGTTGCGTCCGAGACAATCCGACGCCGTGCATGAAAACCAACGCCTGGTAACCACCTTTCTTGATTGCACCTATACACACTTTCAGTCAGCGTGTACCACAGAATATTCATGCGGACAAGTTATTGTCACTTGTTTAATGGCAATAACTTCGCTGCATGAAGAGCGTAGTCACGTGAAAATTTTAAAGTTGTGCGGGCTTTCTTTCATGTTTCGAAAATTATATACCCGCCGTGGTTGCTCAGTGGCTATGGTGTTGGGCTGCTGAGCACGAGGTCGCGGGATCGAATCCCGGCCACGGCGGCCGCATTTCGATGGGGGCGAAATGCGAAAACACCCGTGTACATAGATTTAGGTGCACGTTAAAGAACCCCTGGTGGTCCAAATTTCCGGAGTCCCCCACTACGGCGTGCCCCATAATCAGAACTGGTTTTGGCACGTAAAACCCCATTATTAAAAAAATTATGTATTACAACAACTATGTTCATGGGAATAAATGACTGGATGTTTTGTTTAAATAATAGTCACCAACCACTAAAATTAATGTATTGCGTTACAGTTAGAATGAAGTTTAAAACGTACTTTGTTTTTTATCCATTTTCATTTCTAATAATTTATCATTTCTTTAATTCAATTAGTACAAGTAATTTCCTTTATGTTGTCTTTGGTGTCAATGTTTGTGATTTTATGATTTGAATAATTAAATTCGGGCCCCTCGGTTTCCTTTCTTCTTGTTCATTACAACATAATTGGCGTCTCGAATCCAGCAACATTGATGCCTTCTCATAGCATGCGTGGGTTTATTGACCAGTTGACCAAAAAGATCACGTATTCGTGACGCCTGCGGCAGCAAGGATGTTCCACGTCCGCCGCCAAGGTTTGTGAGTAGTGGCTCTGCCTAACACTCCCAGCGTTAGGTCTTGTGATAAAAACATAACAACCCCACAAAGTAGTTGGGAGAACGCCGCCACAGTTGCTGAATTGGTAAGAGTATCGCACGCGTAATGCGAAGACATGGGATAGTTCGCCAACTGTGGCATGTTAAGTCGGTTTTTTCATCCATCTTCACTTCCATTTACTTAACATTTCTTTAATTGAATTAGTAAATACAAGTAATTTCCCCTATGTTGTCCTTGGTGTCATTGTTTGTTGCCTTACGACATGATTATTAAAAATCGTGCCCCTCGGTTCCCTTTCTTCTCGTTTGTTATTTGTAGTCACTTAAGCTGATCGAAAAAAATCACCGACGATTATCATACTCCCTAATGCAACGCGAAATTTGAGCAAATCTCTATACGTGTTTTTATTTCGTGATATATTCAGGCATCGCACTGATTCCGCACCTAGTGGCACAGCCATGACGCGCGGCCCTATATAGATAAGCAGGCCACACCGGGCGGGAAGCTTATGTACCCGTAACCTTTACCGAGAAACGCTTGCGGCGGACGCTATTCACGAATGCGAGCTTTCTGGTTCTTTATTCCCGCGCACGGCTGATGCGTGGACGTGAGCCTGGTGGTGCTTCAAGGCGGCTTCCCCCGCTTTCCTCCTCACGCTCTCTTCGCTCTCACAGCCTCTCATCTGCCGCTGCGCTTCGGGCTCTCTCTTTCACCCTTCGCTGTGCTCATTCGCTCGGTTACGCCGTCGAGGTACTCCTACGCTCAACGCAGGAATGGGCGCTCAAGAGCTGCGCTCTAAAAATACCAAAATATCTCTACGCGGTGTCGAGCGAATATAGGGCACGGAAGAGGACAGAGAATACGCTGATACGGCACTCGTTCACGTCACTTTGAAGTATTGCGTGCCTTGTTCTGCGCTACGCACCACCTGCTGCAGGTCCAACTAGACCATCGTTTTCTCCATAACATGCTACTCAACAGGGCACTCAGCAAGGCCAATTTGGTAGCATTTGTGCACCGCACATGTGATTTGTTTGGATATTGAAGGTTCAAGGAAGATAGCTGGAACACATTGTGTACGGAAATGTAAAACACATGGGAACCAGAACGAACACAGCCCCAGGGGCGCGCAATGCAAGGCTCCGTTAACTCTAGCGGCAATATTCCGTCCATTGGTTCTTGCTCTTTCATGATGTGCACTAAAATTACCTATTTAAGAAAACTGACTAAATTTTATGCAGTGAAGAAAAATTCGCCAGCCCTTCCCCTGTGAAGAATATGCGGGTAAGCGAAGCTTATCTTGTGAATATGTGACCTTCGTGGTGATTTTCTATCTTTCTCTCTCACTTTCTTTCTTTTTCTTTCTCTCTGTCTATCTTTCTTTCTCTATCTTCTTTCTCTATCTCCTTCTTTTTCTTTCTTTCTCTCTTTGTCTCTCTTTCTTGCTCTTTAACTCTTTCCTTCTCTCTTTCTCCCTCTCTCTTTCATTTTGTACCTTGTATGTGCGTTTGCAATGTGTCTTTTTATTACCAATGAGAAAGGGGCAAACTCAGTGTACTGTAGTCATGGGTGACTTCAATGCAAAAGTGGGGGGAAATCAGGCTGGTGAGCAAGCAATTGGCAAATACGGCATCGATTCTAGGAACACTAGAGGAGAGAGGTTGGTAGAATTCGCGGAAAGAAATAGGCTCAGAATAATGAATACCTTCTTCAGGAAGTGCAGCAACAGGAAGTTAACCTGAAAAAGCGCTAATGGAGAAACATGGAATGATATAGATTTCATACTCTCGGCCGATCCCAGCAGAGTGCAGGATTCAAAAGTGTTAGGAATGGTAAAGTGCAGTGACCATAGATTAGTGAGGTCTAGGATTTCTCTCAATTTGAAGAGAGAAATAATAAAGTAAGTCAAGAAGAAACAGGCCAACCTAGACGCAGTAAGGTTATAGCAGACCAATTCAGGCAGGTGCTCGCAAACAAATATCCAGCTTTAGAGCAGGAAGATGAAGACAACATAGAGGTAATGAATGAAACCGTAACTAGGCTGATCCCAGAAGCAGCAATTGATGTGGAAGGTAAGGCACCAAGGCAACCAGTAGGTAAGCTCTCCAAAGTAACAAAAGACCTAATAAAGAAACGGCAAAAAATGAAAGTTGCAAACTCGAGAGCACATAGGATTCGCTAAACTGTCAAAAATGATCAACAAGAATAAAGGAAGGAATATTCGAAAATATAACATGGAAAAGATTGAGGAAGCAGTAAATAAGATACGGACGCAGCATGAAATCAGTGAGAAGAAAACTTGGCATAGCACAAGGCAAGATGTATGCACAGAACGATAAGCAGAGAAATATCATCAGCAATTTCGACGACACAGTAAAAGCAACGGAAGAATTCCATACTGGCCTGTACAGTTCCCAGAGCAGCCAAGCGGCTTTCATTCGAAGTGGTGATGAACAGGATACAGAGGCTCCTCTTATAACTAGCGATGAAGGCACTGATTGAGACTTTGTAAGACATGACCAGGGGAAAAGCTGCTGGAGAAGATGGAATAACAGTCTATTTAATCAAAGTTGGAGGAGATATCATGCTTGAAATGCTTGCAGGCCCTTTATATATAATGCCTCACGACTTCAAGTGTACCAGAAAGCTGGAAGAATGCCAACGTTATACTCATTCATTAGAAGGGAGGTGTTAAAGAAGTGAAGAATTATACACCCATTAGCTTGCTTTCACGATTGTATAAAATATTCACCAAGATAATTTACAACAGAATCAGGGCAACACTTCACTTCAGCCAACCAAGAGAATAGGCTGGCTTCAGAAAGGTATATTATATGACGGATCCTATCGATGTCATCAATCAGGTAATAGAGAAATCTGCGGAGTATAATCAACCTCTCTATATGGCTTTCATAGATTATGAAAAAGCATTCGATTCAGTAGAGATACCAGCAGTCATAGAGGCATTAGCGTAATCAAGGAGTATACAGGAGGCATACGTGAGTATCTTGGCCAATATCTACAAGGATTGCACAGCAACCTTGGTTCTCCACAAGAAAATTAGAAAGATACCTATCAAGAAAGCGGTCAGGCAAGGACACACAATCTCTCCAATGCTATTGACTACACGCTTAGAAGAAGTATTCAAGCTCTTGCACTGGGAAGGCTTACGAGTGAGGATCGATGGCGAATATCTCGGCAACCTTCGTTTTGCAGATGGCATTGTCCTATTCAGCAAGAATGGGGACGAATTACAGCAAATGATTGAGGACCTTAATCGAGAAAGTGTAAGAATTGGGTTGAAGATGAATATGCAGAAGACAAAGATAATGTTCAATAGCCTGGCAAGGGAACAAGAATTCAGGATCGCCAGTCAGCCTCTTGAGTCTGTAAAGGAGTGCGTTTATCTAAGCCAAAAACTCACAGGTGACCTTGATCACGAGAAAGCAATTTACAGAGGAATAAAGTTTGGCTGCATAAAATACGGCAGGCTTCGCCAAATCCTGACTGGGAGCTTACCACTGTCGTTGAAAAGAAAAGTGTACAATCATTGCATTCTACCGGTGCTCACATATGGGGCAGAAACTTTGAGGTTAACAAAGAAGCTATAGAACACGTTAAGGATCGCACCAAGAACGATGGAACGAAAAATGCCAGGCCTAACGTTAAGGGACAGGAAGAGAGCGGTGTGGATCAGAGAACAAACGCGATAACTGATATTCTAGTTGACATTAAGCGCAAAAAAAATGGAGCTGAGCAGGCCATGTAATGCCTAGGATGGATAATCGGTGGACCATTAGAGTTGCATAATGCATACAAAGAGAAGATAAGCGCAGTCTAGGACGACAGAAAACTAGGTGGGGTGATGAACTTAGGAAATTTCCATGCGCAAGTTGGAATCAGCTAGCGGAAGACAGGGGTAATTGGAGATCACATGGAGAGGCCTTTCGTCCTGCAGTGACACATAAATATAGGCTGATGATGATTATTATGTGCCTTTGAGCTTGGACCCTTTCTGCACAATCGCCAGGATCGGTCCACTTTTGAGCGTGACGCCACCACCACCACCGCTGACACTTGTCAGCCTATCAAGCCTTCGCTTAAAATTTCGCATCGGTTGCTGCAATTCATGATATCAGCGATTGCTGTCAGTGCAATCGAGCGAGAAGGAGAGCTAAGGCCACTGGACTCCTGGACTGAGGGAACCACCCACTGCAGAGCGGAGGAGCTACCTACGCTCGCGTGCTCTTTGAAATAAAGTTTATTCTCTCTCTCTCTCTCTCTCAGTGCTGACTAACAGAAGTGATAACTTGGTCCCGAATCGGCTCCTCATCTTTGCCCTGCGCGGATTTATTTACACCCGGCTGCGTGATCATGCTTTACCATTCGAGAACGTTTCCAATCACGGGGACCCAATGCTCAGTCCTTCCCCCTTCGGCAAACGCCAAGAAAAGCGGTGCCCTAATAAGGGGTATGACTAAACGCAGTCTCTGCTCGCCAATGTATCGATATATAACTTGTTAGCGCGCCACCCATAGAGGAGTGTAGGAGTGAATTGTGAGTATGAGGCTGTAAGCAAGCTCAACCATTGTTGCACTGCACGAATATTCCAGACGCGGATAGAAGAATACATTGGTCGCTATAAAAATGTCACAGTTTCGCCCTAAGGGCGAAACAATGAATGCGATAGCAACACAGCAATGTCATACGAAGTAAGGTGAGCGTCTTTGGTAGCAATATGAATTGTAGTAACCATGAGCTGATTAAGTAAGCAGGTGTGCTGCGGCGTAAGTAGACCGACATGGAGAGAGACTCGATGACCACGAGAAGGCGCCTGTGAAACGGTGGTGTTCATGAGAAGCGCTTCCCGTGGGCAGCGCGTGCGAAGGGACACACCTGTAGCGCTGCACTGCCGATCCGGGCAGCATTGCATGTGTAGCGTGCGTTGGAAAGTGTCGCCCGACCATTACTAACTGAATGAATAAGCGTGGTGTGAGCGCGCACAAACAAACATGAATAGATCACACTGACTGACTGCAGGCAACGACTGTCAAAACGCTGGCACCAAGCGCTTACGCCGCAGCAGTGGGCGCAGGTACGTGCGGTCTATCGGTTCAACGGAATCTGAGCGCCGAATGCACGGCGCATAAAGGTCAGAGCCGTATGGAGATAAGCGACGGTGCGAGCGAGCGACGAGCGCGGTTGTTGGCAGAGTAGAAATGCGCCCCCCCCTCCCCCCCCCTTCCCTCCGGCGCTGGCTTCCCGCCTCCTTGCTTGCGCGTGGGAGATTGAGTGCGTTCGCTCTCTGTGATAGCGTGCGTCCCCGCACGCTTCCGCTCGGCGCGCGGCGAAGATTTTATCTATAGGGAACCTCACGGCGACGGCGACCGCGACGGCGACGTCGATGGCAGAAATCCGGTTGAAGTGTCCATATAATTGCTATCGCAATAAAAAGAATCGCGTGATTGTGCACTTATGTGGAGTGTCTAACTGAGAGGCAAGCGGCAGAAGGCTGCGCGTGTTGGTATATGATGAAAGATTAGTCGCACAAAACGTAGAGCGGGCTGAGAATGCTGAGACACGCAGGCGCTTGTGTGTCTCGCTTGCTCTTTGTCCGTCTTGGTCTTGCAGAACTAATATTTCTGAAACAAGCTTCAATAGTCAGTAGATAGAACAGAACGCTTACTGTTTACGTGGAGGCACGAAAAGCGACTTCATCCACGCTGCCCTCACGCTCTCGGTAAGACTTTTACTAGAGCATCCTCCATGGCAAACAAATGAGCAACGGCAAACGCTGTCACGCCATCTCGTACATAAAAAAGCCGGCAGTTTCACACGAAAGACGAAGCATCGATTACGAAAGCAAATAACAGAAAGCCACACGAATTAAAGATAGTACTTTTATCGGCCCTATCAACTTGTAAATGTTCGCTTGCTAACTGAATTAACAAGCACGGTGTCAGCGCGCACAGCAAATATCAACAAATCACACTCGATGACCGCGGACACTCGCTGTGAAAATGCTGAGTAAGCGCGGCAGCAGCAGTCAGCGAATTGACCTTCGTCCCGCCGCTCGCATCAACGCGAACTAATCCGCGAAACACAGCACGCACAAAGCTATGAGCCGCCGACGCACCTGCTAGTAGATTGTAACACCAACGCAGATCGCTTTCAAGATACGGCCGCGCGACGGCGCGCAGCCGCCGCACACTGTAAGATAACTTACACCCTTAGAAGTGAAAAACTGTAAATGTGGTATATAATTCACACCCTAAGGGTGTGACTTATATAACACTCGTAGGGTGTGAGTTATAGACACATTTACACTACTTTTTCCCTTTTAAGGGCGTAAATTATTTTACAGTGCTTACGCAGTTGCAGCCAGAGTAAAACGCCGCCCCCTTCCTCCTCCCTCCCCTCCCCTCAGTGGCTCGCAACTTTGGATGCCTCGCACGTGACCGAAAACGGCGCACTTCCTGCGCGCTTTCCTCTCTATCGCGCGGGCGCGATCGCCGGCTCACCCTCGTACGCTTTCATTCGCACAGACAGTATAAGGCGCACGGCGATGATTATATCGCCCTTAGAATTTATACGGAACCTCACAGCGATGGCGACGCCGACGGCAGAAATGCGCCTGGAGTGTGCATACAATTGCTATCGCAATAAAACCATAACACATCCGCGGCATCCGTGGCGTCTTTTGTTATGCCTGACAGCGTCAGAATCAGCTGATCTCAGTAATGTCAACGCTGTGCTAAAGCTTTCTATGACGTGAAGCAGACAACGGTTAACAATTAATGAGTCCTTGTTTTTATGGCAAAGTGCAAAAACGACAGCCGCTGTTTCCGTTTCTCGAGTATGTGCGCCCGTTTTGCGTGAGTATGAGCTATGTATCAATGGTGGGCACTGGTAGGCATAAAAAAGAGCTGTATTTTCTGAACTCACACTCTTTTTCAGCGTTTCGGTTTACAGCGTCGTCACAGGTATTTACTTTCCGCAGTCCTCACGTGGCTTCGCCCGAGCGATGGGAGCGTATCTCTCTACCTCCCTGCCGCACCCGGGCCGTGGACAAGCGCTACGTCTGCGAGATGGACGGCCTGGTCGTTCTGGGCCGCCACTGCGGTCGCTGCGTTGACGTCGGCTTTCCGGACGTGCTGCGGCAGCTCTTGCAGTTCACGCAAATACCGAGCTTCGGTGGCTCCCAGGCGTCCCCTCGCGACAGGCACAAGTCGTGGCGAACCGTGCTCCTGTCGGGTCCCGCTGCCACCGGCAAGCACAGCCTAGCGAGAGCGCTGAGTAGCGGCATCCGCGTCTGCTCGGTGTCCTACGTGTACGTGCCGGAGTTGCTGCGCAAGCCGAAGCACAAGCTAGAGCTGGCCGTCAGGAGCATCTTCGACGTTACCGGATCGGTGGTGCCCACAGTGGTGATCCTGGACGGGGTGGACGAGATATGCAGGGTGGGAGCAGCGCACGCGTCCAAGGTATGTGCAGTGTGAACAAAAGCACCCGCTGGGTGGTTGAACATTGATGTTGACATTTGGGCGAATGGCACAGGTTCAATTTTAGAGCGAATGCTCTATTACGCCATGTCTCATAAGGTCATTCATCGCGTCGCCATGAGCTCGCGCTGCCGCAGCGCATGTGTGATAGGTGTGACGTCACGCTAAGTGATCCTCTGCGCAGAGGCGTTCTAGCTGCGCTCACTCGGAGCCATGCCGCGTCGGTAGCACGTAACTAGGCGAGGGCTTAACGGCTGCTTCGCCGGCGCATGGTCGCTCAATCTCGCCTTGGATTCCGCGCCATATGGACCGTCTGCGCTGTGCGCTTCAGCGCAAGCGACAGGCTGACTCCTGTCAGCCAGTAGATATAGCTAGACGGCAGGCTGCGAAATCTCACGCAAAGGAAAAGTTGGCTGCTCAAACACCGTAGCAAAGGGAGGCCAAACTAGCACGTTATATAGAAGCTTACCAAGCGCGGAACCCTGCAATAATGAAACACTGTGTGCATTGTCTTTGCAAAACGAAGCCAAACAGACCTTGTGCTCGTGACAACTATATGCTTAAAACAGTTAAACCTCTTTCTTCTTTTTAATGACAGCGGAATACGCTCTTACAGCGCCTCTCACCAAGTTTCCCCATCAAGTTTCGCCATTTCTTCTAGGGTGGATCAGGATAAGCCCTGCTGGCGGTAGAATCTGTCGAGAGTGACCCTTGCACGGGTGAAGGCCAGGCACTCGCAAAATGAATCATCCAGCGTCTCGAGCGCGGCGCAGCAGCACAGTTCGGGGCGGGGCACCGCAGGTCAGGGCGCTCGCAGCTCAACAGGCCAGGTTGAGCCAGTACCGAGGAAGCAGGAAAGGGGCGCTCTCCTTGCGAGCGCTTGTCGAGGCCTGACGAGAGTGTTTACGTTTACATTCAAACGGTGCCTCGTGGTGGCATGACAATGCGAAATTTCAATTTCTTCTATCTCATCTAAAATGACGAAAATTGAAATAAATTTGTATTAAACCACTCCTCAGACAGGGCTTTACAACATCCAGTATAGTCAAGGGTTCCGCAAGAAAATTCGTCAGTCAGGCAACACGATGATACAGTTGAGGTCACTCACCGTGTGATGGTACAAAAAAAAAACGAAAAAAAAAACGACCTGTTTCGGTCATACGGGCGTACGGCTCCTAAACGTTTCTGTAATTTTCATCTTGGTTTGGTCAGTGACCACAACTTTTTCACCGGCTTCAAGTATACAGGGTGTCCCAGCTATCACGCAGCACGATTTAAAGAAAGAGGAAAGGCGTTACGCGAAGCAAACCTAGTGCGTATTGTTTCCAGTACAGTGTATTAGCCGCCAGTAATTTTTTTCGTTACTGAGATTTAATTAGGTAATTGTAATTGATTATCTAACTCGAGAATTGCTGTCCTAATTATCAAAGTGTCAATGAGAAGATTGTCAGAGCAACATGAAAAACTCACGATACAGCTTTTTGTTGCTCAATACCTGCGACATAAATGTTTTTTCCGAGCGTGAAAGAAGCCCGCGAATACACGCAGAATTGCCGCGCGACTGGCCACTCGAGGCATTTTGCGTGTATTCGCAGGCTTCTTTCACGCTCGGTAAAACACATTTATGTAGCACGTATTGAGCAGCAAAATGCTGTATCAGGAGCTTTTCATGTTGCTCTACAATCTTCTCATGACACTTTGATAATTAGGACAGTAATTTTCGAGTTAGATAATTATTTACAATTACCTAATTAAATCTCAGTAACCAAAAAACTTACTGGCGGCTACTTCACTGTACCGGAAACAATACTCACTAGGTTTTCTTCGCGTAACGACGTTCCTCTTTTTTTTAATCGTGCTGTGACCGTGTATAACAAAAGTATACCGTGGAACTTGGTCAGGGGCTCTTTAAGCAGTCAGCACTGCTTGAAGTAATCACTACACCCTCAGGAAAAAAAAGACGTAAAGGGCTATCGTTCTTACTCCTTTTGGTGAGTAACGGACCTGCCACAACCATTCGTCCTTTTCTGGTGCAACTGCGAGGGGATGAACTGTTACTCCCCATGTGGTTACTCCTTCAAGGACTAACATTTGCTCTTTTTCATGCTCCTCAAGAGAGTAACCGTCACTATTCCTTCTCAAATAAGCAATTAACGACCATAGGCAATCATACGCTGATACAAAAAAAATAATTGAGCTAAAAAAAGTATCCCATAGCAACATTAGAACTCACGTATTCACGCTGGCGAGATAGGTGCTCTAAATACACCACGGCAGCTCGGACAATGAAACAAAATACTCAGAAGGTGTTAAACATAGACAGGAGACTCGGCATTTTGTGCATGCTATGCGGGGAGAATGTAACGTTACGTGAACTTTCAACCACATGCGAGTGAAAAAAGAAAGCTGCCCCATTATTTTAGGATTTTTTACCCTGAGACACATTATGGGATGTAGGTTTATCGCAAACGGGGCACGCAGGACGACAGAGAAGACTATCTTCTCTGTCGCTTAGCCTGCCCCGTTTGAGCTGCACATCATTTCCCTTAAGTTTGTAATCTCCTTGGAACGCAAGCAACTTAGGTACCATTGACCACGAATATGTGCCAGTCCATCTATGACTTAAGCGTTTAATGTATATAGTTCACCTATGTTGTGCACATCAAGTGCATGGCTTCTCATAGTCCACCTTTTAAATTTCGCGCAATTTTTCACGAGGAGAGAAAGTGCTGTCCTGCAAGTATTTCAATTGACAATGCACAAACTTAAAATTTTAGAGATTTATACGGACAATACCTGCCACTTCACTCGACAACACTGAGGAAAATAACGGAGTGAATGGGGAGTACCAGTTCTATTCGTCCTCCCGTTGCTCTCTCTCCGACCGGAGACGGACCACTTATTCTCCGATATTTGCACACGGCATGTACTATCCTGCAGTTAGTTCCTTGAGGGATGAAAACGCCCTTTTTAGGACTAACTGTCCCGTTTTTCCGGGTACCTTTCCTTGAGTGTACCGCCGTAGAGCTATTTCGTAGCATTTTCATTCCTGCACCTTTTGTTTCCGTTGCAACAAGCATTTGTGATCTCTTTCTGTTTGTTCTTGTCCGTAACGCCTCCCTTAAAAATTATTGGACATATTTCTGCAAATGTGGGCGAAACGAACAACAAACAACGACGCAGGAAAGATAAATATGATTTTGAAAAAAAGACGATTTGAAGGAAACTTGAAACTAATTATGCTAGAAGAAACCACACATTCACAGCCGCACTTATATATATATATATATATATATATACATATATATATATATAGTATTCAAGATCCTGTAAGGACACTGTAACTACTCGGCCTTTATTCCTGGAACTAACCCGCAGAACATATGCACCCCCACACAAGTGACTACCTAGAGAGCAGGAGCGATTCCTCGGGAGCTCTACAGGTTAATACATTCCCCCACCCAACCAGAAACCATCTCATAGCCCCTACACAATTCTCTCC
This sequence comes from Dermacentor silvarum, assembly GCF_013339745.2. NCBI lineage: Eukaryota > Metazoa > Arthropoda > Arachnida > Ixodida > Ixodidae > Dermacentor > Dermacentor silvarum. Next base: position 19,123,160 of record NC_051162.1, read on the forward strand.
GCAATGTCGCTTCTGCGCAGAGCCCTGGTCCCTCAGGCACATAGTAGGGGGTTGCAGAGAGGCACCACTCAATCCTTCGAACCCTTACCACACAACGAGCTTTGGGAGAGAGCCTTGGCCAGCTCCGACCTCGAAGATCAGCAACGGCTGATTGCGAGGGCCCAGGACGCGGCCCAAGCTCAAGGCATTCTGGAATGAGGACGCCTCTCCAAAGCTGCATTTCCATATTAAAGATGTTTGTTCTCTCTCTCTCTCTCTCCTGGAAGTTATCAGAATGACCAAATAGCGAAAGCTACAAACACACACGTATGATAGTAAATGTTGCACAATCGCTCCCAATATCCTTCTTCCACTGAAAACTTCAGAAATGTTAAGGTAGACTAACAAGACGCGGTGTACATTTATGAATTTTGAATAATGCCTTGAAACACTTGCGGTGCTGAAAATCTCGTTTTGTTTTCGTATATGATGTTTCGGCAGGCAGCGTAAATTGTCTAGCGCCTTCACATTCACCATCACGTCGAATTCTTCTCTTTGATCTAGCGAGTGCGCACGCTATCGCTTATTCGACGGGCATTTTGTGAGGCACTAAAGCGCCCTCCTTATATGTCAGAGAACTATGCCTAAATTTTGGCGAATACTTAATTTCTGCTTTATGGTATTTTGGAGAGAAACGAAGTGGCCTATTGGGTATTTTGTTAGGTGTCCTTAGGTGCGTCTTAATTCGTAGATATGTCCAAATATGTGCGATACAAGTGAACACAATGTTAACGTGAGCGAAAACAGTTTGACATTGCTCGAGACTGAATTTTCAACTCCAAAAAGAAGCTTACACTTTTTGCTATAACAATATATGAGCACAAGAAAAAGCGAGTTTTTCATTTTGTACAATGCTTTTTTTTAATAACAGTAGTCACTTGGACATTTTAAGAGTCATAACATCGAAAAATTAAGAAAAAGCTAAAGTTATGAGCAATGCACCGTAATATACCTGCACAAGCACTCGTACGTTCAATACCCTAATGCAAGCGATTAAAATGATACCTGTTTTGTGCAGCGTCTCTTCTAATGAGAGTGTTGTCAAAAATATTTTGTCCTAATTTATTTCCTTTATTAGACACATGCAGACCACGTAACGGCTGTGTGATGCCCGCTTTTCTCGAACGCACAGCAAGTCATTATGTCCTCTTACAATGCTACCTTTTCAAAAAGGCTTGCCAAACATACAGTGCGGCTTGTTGGTATCGGGTGGGTATTCAACCGTTCCTCCGCATCCAGGAAAACTGGGCAGCACGTGGGCATCAGGTGACGGGTTATCACAAACCGCTGAATCTTGTCTGTCATCCTGGGGCAGTGCTTACATACCACGCCCTGACTGCGTTGCCAAAAGCTACACGCATCACACCTGAACCATTTTTTCGCTCTTTCTCCCCAGGATTCTCCGCATTCGACACTTGAAAGCTCAGCTGTGATTTATCTCGGAACGTGAAGCGCCTTTCCCGCCTTTTCTCTCCTATCATTGTTTTATTTCAAGCTTTCGGTAAAATAGTCGCAATGCCGCTGCATATTTTGGATGAACTAGCCTGTCAGTGCTGTCACGTGCCCACCATCCCCCTATTTTAATGACGTGTAGAGATATTGTTAACACAACTTCAGTCAACAAAGAGCGCTTCACTTGGCAAGCGTTTTGAATTTGTCGCATTGGAGCGTAATTCATGATTTGGCGCACGTTCTGGACATCGAGGTCTCGTGCTGTGATTGCGCAGTATGCAGTTATCCAATAAATAGAGAATAAGTTGAAACAAAAGCCTTGGCTCTGTTCAAATTTAGCAAAAAATTTAGAAACATGCCTGCGCATATTTAGGGAGTTTAAATTAGTCCCTGCATCGTCCCGTACTCCAGTTGCCAATTGATGCTCTATCTTTGCCAACGTCACGGATCTTCCTGCATTCCCAGGTCTTCTCCGAGTGCATACAAGATGTCCTCGATGACTGGGACCGCGACCCGGCGTCTCGCCGGTACGTGATCGGCGTCACCAACAGCCCGTGGCTCCTGACCTCCGGCGTGCAGGCGTTGTTCCAGCGGCGCGTCTACGTCCCGCTTCCCGACCACACGTGCCGGGCCACGATTGCGCAGCACCTCCTCTCGGGCTCCGACGGCTACGCGGCCTCACTTTCACTCGGTGACATCGCGGATGCCACGGAGGGCTTCACGAGCACCGAGCTCGCCATGTGCCTGCGCAGCCCCTTCTGGCGCATCGACTCGCGCAAGAAGCTCGACGAGCGGTTCGTGGACCTGGTCAGCGTCTCCGGCTTGGGAAGCGTGCGCTGCTGCTGCTTCTGCGTCGAAGAGGTCGAGCCGGACGAGGAACTGACGACGCCGCAGCAATTGTCGGACCTCTCGGAAGCGGGGCCCGAAGGTCCCAGCACGACGCCGCTCATCGCCGTCGACGCCGAGCTGCAGAAGGCCATTGGGGCCATGACCCGAGTGCTGGCGCAGAACGCGAGACCTAGACCGCCACTCCGACAGGCCGCGGTGAGGACGTCGTCGAGATCGTCGGTGCGGAACTGCATAATTTCCTGATATTTCAAGGTCGCGGGGCAGACTATTGTTATTTCTTCCTTTTCTTCCTTCAACTGTCCGTGGCGATTATTCTAGTAATACGGTACAATGTGTTACTTTTTATTATAAATCTCAATTTTACGTTTTTTAATTAGCCCCTGTTTAACAGGTGGCGCTCTCGAACCAGAATTGGAGGACATTAACATAAATTAATGCTTATTCTTGCGAGCAATTGAAGCTACTCTAGCATACAGAGTGCAGACTTTCGGGTGTAATTCAAATTTAAAAGAACATCAACATCTGTATATTGCAATATTCAGGAACGTAGACTGATCGCACGTGTGTTTAAACGTTTCCGAATGATTACGAGGAGAAAGACACAGACTAAGTGCAATGACATAAAACAGAACCCGTATTCTGTGACACAATCATGTGAACCAGTTGGTACCCATTTATAATATTCTAACCGTGTGAGACACGGGATAAGAAAGCGCCTGTGTCGTGCACTGTGATGTTGTGTTTCTAGCGCTGTTAGAGTACTAGAAGTAAGCGCCTCAATTTGCATTACTGATAAATTCACCATCGGGCAATAAGGCAGAAAGAAATGTAAATCAATTATAGTTTAATAGGTGGCAAACAAACTATTTGATTATGATGCACACCGCAGCTGGCGATTCCTTGATGATTTGGCTACCTAGGGTTGTTCGACGTGCGCCCAATGCACGGTATACGAGCGTTTTTGCATTCTTTCCTCATCGCTGTGCGACCACTGGGTATATTGCGACAGCAATTATATGGACACTTCAGTCGCATTTCAGCCGTGGCCGTCGCCGTGAGGTTTTGTTTAAAGTCCAAGAGCGGTAAAATCGCCGCCGCGCGTCGCACGCTATGTGTGCGAGTGAAAGCGTGCGAGGGTGAGCCGGCGATCGCGGCTGAATGTCGCGCACGCAATGGAGGGAAGCGGGAAGGAAGCGCGCCGTCTTCCTGTCACGCGCAACGCTCCCAAGGAAGGGTACCTAAAAGGAAGAGAACGAGACACCGACCACAAAAGGTTTAAAATATATTTAAAAATACCTTAACCTTTCGGCTCCCCCACCTGGAGCCTTGTTCACAAGGGTGGCGGCGTGTTCTACTTTGGGCGGCCGGGCGGCAAGGCTCCGGGGAGGAGGTTGGAGGCGAGGGAGAGAGGCCGCGCAGGTGCCGCTGTATCTTGAAAGCCATCTGAGGCGGGAACCGAGTCCGCCCTGCGCTGTATTTTTGCCGCTAAGTTCGTGTTGATGCGAGCGGCGGGACGAATGTCAATTCGCTGGCTGTTGCCGCCACGCTTGCTCACTACAGCGTTTTTACAGCGAGTTTCCACGGTCATCGAGTGAGATCTGTTCATGTTTGCTTGTGCGCGTCTGACACCATGCTTGTTAATTTAGTTAGTATGCCTATATTTACAAGTTCATACGGCCGATAAAACTACTATCCTTACTTCGTATTGTTGTCCACTAGTTTGCTATCGCAATCGATGCTTCGCCTTTCGGGCAAAATACCGACGTTTTTTTGCAACGCAGGCATAATGACAATGGCTATATACAAGAACATGCATAAGATAAAACAGAGTGCGTCCACACACTCGCAGACGTGCCCGGGACAAAAAATTGGGCCTTTTGCCCTTCACCCCCCCCCCTCTTGAGAGCTGGCACTGTCGGCTGCACATTGCCAAATCCATCAAAATAAAAAATGAGGCCAATTTTTCTTTCAAAATAGTGCCGATGTAAATATGTTTTGTTTATTACGCATCCCCTGCTTGCTCAGATAGGATTCGCAGTCAGAGCTAGGAGGTTTCTTCTTTGTTTCTTGGGGCCGTCTAACCTAACCATTTCTGAAAACACATATCATAGTTGTCATTTGTAATTTTCCTGTATGTAATCAGTGTTGCCCATTTAGCAATATTTTCACTAGATTTAGCGACTTCCTTTTCGGTTAAGCGATACACGATTTTATAAAGACTTCAATGAAGACTGGGCAACATTTTAGAGACTTTGACAGTAGATGAATGTCTTCGAGAATGGCCGCCTAGAACGCAACTTAATATTCAACAGCGACATGGAAGCAGCCGAAACTCGCTGCATGACGAGTATAGGACCCGTGACCATGATGAACCTATGGTTGCCTTCATATTGACAGTGTTCAAACTGTAATTCTGCTTCACAACATAGTGATCATCAAAGCCATCACATTGTTCTCACAATAGTGACGTTTTTCTTTCTTTAACAGCGGCATCTATTTAAGGCTGAGGTTGAACCGTGCCGAGCGTTGATCAGTTTTGCGAATAGGGAGATGGGGAAGCAAAGAGAGAGGGAGGCCTAGCATTGCAGAGCAAAGCAATAGCTAAGAAGGAAGGAGAGAGTATTAGCATAGTATAGCTAAGCGAGGCGAGTGAAGGAGTGGAGAGAGAGAGAGGGAAGAGCGGATGCGCATGTTGCTTATACCGAGCAGTATAAAAGCGTGCACTGTCGGTGCAGAGCATTACGACGTTCGGCGACGACTATGGCGTGGACTAAGAAGCAACTGTCTCCGGAAGAAGAAGCGGGGCGGCAGGGAAGACGACGGGAAGCTGCTTGAGCACGTGCCCAACGACGATGTGCCAAAAGAAAAGCAGCGCAGCTTCACTGACTTAACGTCGCGAAGTCGGATGAAACAGGGAAGCAGGTGGCTTCAACCACCACCACCCTATACTGCAAAACAAGAGACAAGTTTAAGCTAAGTAAAAGCCAAGTTGACGCCACCAGCTCCGCTGTTTCATCAGTCTTCGCCCCGTTAAGTGATTTTTGCTTTACAATACCTGTTTGAACAGGGTTAAACGTTGCGACTTCTGCAGTATTAATAAATGCATTCTATTGGTGGACGTTCTCAAGCGTACCACAAAATAATTTACCAAAAGCAATTGGAATATTTTTTTATGTTCAGAGTTAGAGCACAGCATGTGAATAATATAGACCGACTGTTCAGAAAGGCTTATATATCGGAGCGGCTGAGATTTGATTGCTTACGCGAATCTCAACAAATCGCTTCCGTTTCTCACGGCTTTCGGACGAATCACCACTTTACGACGGTTTTAAAATAGAGGGTGCAAGCATTGAACTTAATCTGTATGAAGCTGGGCTATTTGTTATCGCCGTATTAATACAAGTGGCGAAGCGCGTTCCGCAGGATTTGGTTCTCCCATCACGAACGTCGCAAACCAGGAAACTCGACGGCTAATGTATACCAAGTGCCTTTTTGTGTGAGGTAAACTAGATTATTCGTATTCCCTTTTTTTAAGGTCGTACTTTATTTGTAACCTTACAATCTGAAGGGAAATGCAAAATTTAAGCGGTCATTATGCGTTATCCTAATAAATTAGTATGGTAAAAGCATTCTACCCCCTGCCGTTAAATTCGCTGTTGATCCGTCATCTGCGTACACAGTAGGAAATCATGAACCATCTCGGTAAATGATTGACATCACGTAAACTTAGAATAAAGTGTTCCGAAATGCTGATCTTTTTCAAAACCCACTTGGTACAGTACAGAGAATTTTAACAACTCTATTGTCTGACTTCTTTATTGTTTAGTATTCGTTATTTGTGCACAATATCAGTACCTGCAAGTGTCCGCCTATAGCTTCAAGGCTAGTAGCAGGTTCATGGCAAAATAGAGATATAAAACAGCGACACGTTGGAAATAAACACCACCTAAACGTCAGATGTCTACAATATAGCTACAAGGATTCCACAGGCACCTTGGTCCTCTGCAAGAAAAGTAGAAAGTTACCTATCAAGAAAGGGGTCATGCGAGGAGACACAATCTTTCCAATACTGTTCACTGCATGCTTAGAAGAATTATTCAAGCTCTTAGACTGGAAAGGCTTAGGAGTGACGATCAACGGCGAATACCTCAACAACCTTCGGTTTGCAGATGATATTGTCCTATTCAGCAACAATGGAGACGAATTACAGCAAATGATTGAGGACCTTAATCGAGAAAGTGTAAGAATTGGGTTGAAGATGAATATGCAGAAGACAAAGATAATGTTCAATAACCTGGCAAGGGAACAAGAAATCAGGATCGCCAGTCAGCCTCCAGAGTCTGTAAAGGAGTATGTTCATCTAGGTCAGTTACTCACAGGGGACCCTGATCATGAGAAAGAGATTCACAGAAGAATAAAATTGGGTTGGAGTGTCAATCGACATGCCTTATCAAATCGTGACTGGGAGCTTACCAATGACGTTGAAAAGAAAAGTGTACAATCATTGCATTCCTACCGGTGCTAACATATGGGGCAGAAACTTGGAGGTTAACAGAGAAGCTCTAGAACAAGTTAAGGACCGCACAAAGAGCGTTGCATCGAAAAATGTTAGGCCTAACGTTAAGAGACAGGAAGAGAGCGGTGTCGATCAGAGCGAAAACGGTGATAGCCGATATTCTAGTTGACACTAATAGGAAAAAATGGAGCTGGGCAGGCCATGTTATGCGTAGGAGGGATAAGCGATGGATCATTACAGTTACAGAATGGATACCAAGAGAAGGGAAGTGCAGTCGAGGACGCCAGAAAACTAATTGGGGTGATGAAGTTAGTAAATTTGCTAGGCGCAAGTTGGAATCAGCTAGCGCAAGACAAGGGTAATTGAGATCACAGAGAGAGGCCTTCATCCTGCAGTGCTCATAAATATAGGCTGATGATGACTGAAACGTCAAATATTTGAAAACACCGCAAAAAAAGAAAAAAACGCTCTCTACTGTTTCGTACCAGGACTGACGTATTCAGTATGTACACTAACCAGGCTAAAATATTAATTTTCATTGTTGTTACATAATTTCATGCTTTTTCAGAGGTTTTATAAATAGCGCTTAAATGATTGCTCAGAATACTTACTGAACTTGATATTATTCCAAAATTCATTCCATGTGAGAACGGCACGAAATTCGAATAGCCTTTCCACATGAGTGTTTCGGCATATATATATATATATATAAAGCAACTATATTGGTTGTTGCAGCCCTTCTATTGCGTTTTAGTGTTAAAAAGAAAGTATTCGATTCGGGGTAATTAAATTACTTGATATAGTGACATATACGGGCCACTCGTTGTGCGCCGAAAGCTTTGATAGGCAAAATGCGGGACGACTGAAATAGAGGTCTGCTAGGGTTTGTGAATTTCGAAGGTGTAATAATTCTAAGATATCGTTTCTTTAATCGTACTAATGGTTACAAATATATCGGATACTTGTTGCCCCGAAAATCGATGCAGCGATGCAGGCTTCAAAAGATTTGCCAACACTCTCTGTAAATGATCATCACGTTTTGTTAATAAACAGATCTGTTAATGACAAATATATAACTCACAGTAGTATATTAAGCCTTTTCTAATATATATATATATATATATATATATATATATTGGCTGATCCAGACCAGTTTGTTGTAAAAGCAAGCGAAAGGAACCGACCAATGTGTGGAACCTTTATTTTCATTTTCTGCCGGCGTTGCGGTCAGAGCCCCGTGTTCGTCACGGAAATCTCTCCCTCTCTGTATCTGTCTCTCTCTCTCCCTCTCTCTCTCTCTCTCTCTCTCTCTATATATATATATATATATATATATATATATATATATATACCACTCCCAGGGTTAGTTGTAGTAGTAAAATATAAATACCGCAGAAAGTGGATGGGAAAACGGCGCCGCGGTAGCTCAATGATAAGAGCGTCACACCGGTAATGCAACGACGTGGTATCGTTCCCCACCTGCGGCAAATTTTATTGCGATAGCAATAATATGGACACTTCAACCGGATTTCTGCCGTCGCCGTCGCCGTCGCCGTGAGGTTCCGTATAGATTCCAAGGGCGATAATATCGTCACAGCGCGCCGTATGCGCGAGCGAAAGCGCGCGGGGGACGCGCGCTATCAGGGAGGGCGAACGCACGGCGGAAAGCAAACGCGACCGTCCCGCGAAAGGCCGTTGGGGTATGGGAGGAAGGGAGGCGGGGCGAGGCTGTGCTCCGGCGCCAAAGGCGTATCTTACCATTCAATCTCCCACGCGAAAGCAAGAAACGGGAAGAGGGGGGAGGGGGGGGGGCAGCTTCTTTTCTGCCAACAACTTCTCTGCCCGGCGGTCGCCCGTACAGTCTCTTATCTCCACACGGCTCTGACCTTTGTATGGGCTGTGCATTTGCCGCTCAGTTTCCGTTGAAGCGATAGACCGCGCGAACTTGCGCTTGCTGCCAGCGTTTTGACAGTCGTTGGCTGCGGTCATTCAGTGTGATCTATTCGTGTTTGCTTGTGCGCGCTGACACCACGATTGTTAATTCAGTTAGTAAGCCAGTGTGTCCAAGTTTATGCAGCCGATAAAACTACTATCCCTACTCCGAATAGCGCTCTACTAATTTGCTATCGCAATCGATGCTTCGCCTTTCGGGCGAAAGTGCAACATTTTTTTAGCCATTTTCATTTCCATTAATTTATCATGGCTTTATTTCAATTAGTAAGTACCAGTAATTTTCCTTATGTTGCCCGTGCATGTTGTCTATGTTTGTTGGCTTCTGCTGATTAATAAAAATCGGGCCCCTCGGTTCCCTTCCTGTTCGTTCACACACACACACACACACACACATATATATATATATATATATATATATATATAATTACACGGTGTCCCAACTCATGCACCAACATTTCCAAATATGCAAATACCACGTAGCTGGACAGAACCAACATAATATTGTATGCGTCGCTTGTAGATACCCAGATGGTTTTTGCATTCTGCCTAATTACACAATTAGTCGTAAATAATTAATGCACTTCTAAACTATTATAATTAGCTGAAAAGTGTCAATGGGAAAATTGAAGAGCAACATGAAAAACTCCCGATACAGCTTTCTGTTGCTGAATAGACGTTTTCACAAACCGACGCTTGAGTAGCGCGATTGCCTGGCACGGGCGAGTCTAGCGTCAGAAAATGTTATGCCGCCATTGTGGACTTTGAGCCTTGCCAAGAGCAGGCCGGCCGCACTTTGGTTATGTGATCTTCGCCTAGCAATATTAACAGTGAAACTGTTTAGGCTAGCCATAAAAAGTATGGTGTTTCACAGAAAGCTAGCCGCACCGTATCCACTGACAACCAGCGACGCCTCCTATCCTCGAAAGGTCACTGAATATGAACTCTTGGTCTCTCTCAATAACAAAAGGCGAAAGCTTGCACTCGGCGGTACAATGCTTAAGACACAGCGAAGCTGCCCGATTTGATGGCGTTTTCTTGGCTGTACCAAGGTTGAACTTGGGTAATGCTAGGCCTTTCTCAGCTTATTACGGCGCCATCAAATCGGCCAGCTTCGCTCTGTCTTAAGCCTTGTACCGCCGAGTGCAAGCTTTCGCCTTTTGTTTCGATTATTTTCTTCCGCTTCGTCTGTCTTGTGCCGCTTGACTTGTTACATAATTCGCGTGGTCGCCTGAGCGCTCCGTTTGAAGTGCAGTGGCAGCAGCAAGCCCAGCCAGTGGATGTGGCATTTCGTCGTCGGTAGCGGCGGCAGCCATGTCTGCTTCGTCGAGACCTGGGGTGCAAATCATCGATATTTTTCACTATTTTTTCTGGGCACATGTGACTATAGTCGTCGATTGAGTCTGATCACCGTTACGTTTCGCGGATGAGGGTTACCTCATTTAGCGAAGCAGGCGCCTACGTAGCTGTCGGGCAATGCTTAAAGAACCAGGCGCCGGCGGCCCGCCGACACGTGTCAGCGGTTGGTAGACATGTGGTGGTTACTCCATACACTTGCAACTCAACAGATCAATCATGCAATTTTTTTTGGATCTGGTGCAGCGCAGGGTGCTTATAACCAAATGTCAAAGCAGAAGCGTGGCGCTCGAGCAGCGCGGTACCTGAGGCGCACCGACGCGCGACGGCGATCACTGATGCTAGCGTAACTGATACAGCGCAGGTACTAGATTTTGAAATTACCCTCATGTGCAACGCCGCGCAGGGCTCGTGTGAAGGCAGAGACAATGTTTTGGTTGACACAGGGGCTGCATACGTCTTCCAAAGGATGCGATTTTCCAGATCGTTGCGAAGTGTATTTACCGAGCAGTTCTCTCGCAGAATGCTTCAAGTTGTCTCATACCGGTGTCATACGGCTACTTTTGATTGCGATCGAGCCCGATCTGGATCGAGATCTTCGACCACGATTGGCTCCCAGGGATTCCGCAGACTGAGCACAGAAGCCAATCATGACCGAAAAATTCGATCGAGATAGGGCTCGATGACGAGGAAAAGTGCGCCTTGTTACCCCCGTATTAGGCACTGGAATGAAGTCGTGTTTGAAAGAATAACAAATATAGCCTCTGTCACTACATACGAGAAAATATTGCATCGAAAAGCTGACAATTGTCACAACCTGTTGGGAAATGTGCCGAAAAGGGTTTACCAAAATACGTTATTTAACTGATGCTTGCATTGGTTCATAATAGACTGAGATACTAAGTTCTCAGGTGATGCAGGAAACCGATGAAGCGTGAACATACCACATCGGCAGTGGTCTCGCGGAGTGCTGTGGACACACTATAGTCCCCAAAATCGTTATTTTCCGCTGGTTGTTTGTGCACCCATAAACTGCACCGTGCTAGCCTGTAGACTTTTTATGAGTAAATGCCATTATTTACGAGCGTAAGTCATTTGTTCGTGACAAAAAAAGTCACAGGCCTGCGCGGCACACCCAGCACAGCCACAGCGTAAACTTGTGGAGTGGCTTAAGAGTAGAAATTTCAGCACCACGCACAACAGGGTCTTCGCGGTAAAGTCTCTTCGCTCGCGTTTTGACGAGAGCGATCTCAACTGTCCGCCCGGCGTCGACGGTGAGCTGCGGTTTTTAATGCTCTCTGCACAACAGTCTGCTGAGCTCGATGATGCTTGGTTGTAGCCGCGCACGTAGCTGTACGACTCGCTTCTTCAGCAGCGGTTCGTACCTTGCGAGGAGACGCCATGACGTGTACTGAAGAGGTACCGAGAATACGTGGCGCACATCTCACATTGGGATCGCGTTTATTGCGCGCCACGTCTGAATCGCATCTCGTCGTCTGCGCCTGTGCATGCGGATTTTGCAGGCGCCCTAACTAGATGGCGCCGCCATACTGGCGGAGACTCGGGTCGTCTGCGCCTGCGCACCTGCCTAGGGTGCGTTTATAGGCCTTTTCCTGACGCGGGCAGGAAGCGCTTGCGTGGCTCAGTGGCAAAGTATCCGACTACCACGCAGCGGGCCTGGGTTCGATCCTGGTGGAGACCGGGTACTTTTTTTCGCATTTCGGGCGATAGCGGTTACGGATCGTCGGCGGCGGATAACAACGCGAATCAAAACGGCTATTAGAATGAGCCCATAACAGCTTACGCTGTAATAAACGGAAACATCGAAGGAAAGCTACCACTCCGCAACGCCAAGCACAAGGCGCAAGTTCACAGTTCAGACCGAACGGGCAACACTGACACATACTCTCCACGCCAGACCGTCGGAAGAGCCCTCGTGAAAACGTCTATACGCACTGCGTGAAAGCGTTTTTCCGAGCGTGAAAGAAGCCCGCGAATACACGCAAAATTGCCGCACGACTGGCCGCTCTAGGCTCTTTGCGTGAATTCTCGGGCTTCTTTCACGCTCGGAAAACACTTTTATGTAGCACGTATTGGCCAACAGAAAGCTGTAACGGGAATATTTCATGTTGCCATATTTGTTACCACTTATGTTGCCAAATATGTCCAGCATGTTGTTCATGTTGGACATATTTCAATGTCCTCTATAACTCTTCTGACATAATTATGATATTTGAGAAGTTTAAGAATTCTTTAAGGCTAATTACGTAATTACGGTTTGCCCTCCCCCCCCCCCGCCCTAACAAACATGGTTGGTACGCCACTGAATACAAATCCGATTATTTTTCTTTTATTTATTTATTTATTATTATATAGATACTGCAGCCCGTTAGGGCTATGGCAGGAGTTGGTGTACATGTGAGTAAAACTAATTACGATATGCGGAGACGGAACACAGAAATAGTAAAATGTAAAGGCAAGTATGCATCAGCAATAGCCTTTAAAAACTGAGAAATGGGTAACAAACTAACTTCGGCAAGTAACAAATTCCGCTGTTCAATCATGAGGGGGAAAAAACTGTATTTGAAAGTGTTAGTGCGTGGATGGCTCGGTCTAATATTAGAGGCAGTGATAAGCTCTAGTTCAGGTCAGGTAAGCAGGCGTTAAATTGGAGAGGTCTGAGAGGTGACAGAGGGTTCTTACGTGAATGTAAAATCTTCAGGGACTCTATGTGCCGCCGTCTGGAATGAAACTGGAGGCTTTTAATTCATAAAGCTGACGATGAAAAGTCTTGGCCGAAGAGACGGTAAGCAAAACGAATAGCCTTCCTCTGGACCGACTCAATACAATTAATTTCGCATTGCTTATATACTGATTCGCGAATCAGTGTTTTGTATGCCACTAATCTAGTGTCCTTCGGAGCAGCCGACAAAGTCCGGCTGATGTAACCGAGTTTTTTAGCGCTTTACTACAGATGTAATGTATATGTTTGGACCTAATAGCCTAATGGTGAAGAAAGCAAGCACAGGAAGTTTAGGAACGTTTGCTTTAATAAAAGAATTGTGTTTTGGAAAATTTGCATTTGTTGTAATTTAACAATTATGCATAATTTGCTTTATCACTGAGTAGTTCCGTAGGGAACAAGGCCAGCCGCTTGGACACCTGCAAGGGCAGTAAAGGTGCCAATGCTATTCAGCGTGCAACGTATTCGGTAAGACAACAGTAGTAACACTTATCCAGCCAGCAGCCATAGTCAGGAAAGCGCGGGAGGCTTCGTGAAGGAAACTTAGCTTCAAACACACCTGTGCGGCGACGCTGACTGCAAGTATTTTTTTACGGCGTGTGAATCTGTTCGAGCTCTTTGTTCGATAATAGTGTTGCTAACGATAATAGTTGATAATAGTCTTGCTAACGCGTCCGTTGTCAAAATGTGCTATGTGTATATCTTCCATAAGCAAACCCGTCATTTCGCCCTTGCTTCTGTTTCATAATATTGGGTTTGCAGTTGCATCTCGGGAAGTGCATGTTCGAAGAAACCGCCAGGCGCCACGTTCTTTCCTTGGTTATTAACGCGACAGCGTTAGGGCCCTGTGTCGCTAGAAAATCCCGCGACGGCGTCGGTGTCGGCGTCGTGCCGTTGTCAGATGGGAAGAGGACTTGGTACCCGTAGGTACCGCGCCCCAGAGCTTACATGTACTCATCAACCCAGCATCATTCGATAAATTGACCGCGGCACGCCCCCCTACCCGGGCTGACTGGGCGGGGGGCTTTGGTTTGGGCCAAAGGTCCTTCCCGGACAAAGGGGCCACTATGGAGTGGCACTAACTGTGCGATTTCGCACTTCACACGAACAGCCATGTCGGTCATCAGGGACACGAGCCCATCAAACCCTCGGATTACGTCGACGAAAAAAGTGTTAAGGTAAACAACCACGTAGACCACAGAAGCCGTCCGCGGCGCAGCGCACTCTGTTGCGCCAGCACCGGTTCCAACTCTGTGTTCCACTGAGACGAACGCAAACACGTGGATCGACTGGCACATGCTGTCCAGTCGAGTGACCTTGGAAGCATGCATCATAACTTAATGGAAAGCTTTCCCCCTGACTCATCGAAAATCACAGCAGGGCGAGCCCACACCTCGAGAAAGTTCTCGCCTAGGTGATGCCGCTCCCGGGTGATATCCTAAGCTTCCCTCCGCGCTTTTCCAAGCACTTCGTGAAGACGCGGCGCCGCTCCCCCGAAAACCGCATCACAGCGTGCTAACCGAACTTGGTATGAGCACTCGACAGAGAAGCATGAACTGGTTGATCGCCTGCTTAGGCAAAGGGTGCAGGAAACGAACGGTCTGAAATGGAACGCACGGGAGACTAAACAGACTAGCTATCCGTTGGACGCTGTGTGCCGGAAAAAAATCATCCACAATTACCGCATCCGCAAGGTATTAGTGCAGGAGAAAATCATTCCGAACCAACCCGACCGCCCAGGCGCTTGCTTGTGGTGCAGAGTTTTGGTGATCAAAAATTGAATTTCTCACAGTGAAATCCGCCAGAAAAATGGTAAAGTACAACTTGAGCGCACCTACAGACATGGTGGCGTCGGACTGTTATTTCAAGGTACGAGAAAACATAATTCTGTTACGAGGAAACTCAAACACAAACCTCTTTTGCCAGCATTTGTATCATAAAAACACCGGCTCACTCGGGTAACCTACTTGCGGAAATCTAATCCAGATGGCACTGTCATCCTCGGCAGGTCAAATTGGGACTTGGCCGGCCAAATACCTTGTGGACACGCGCGCGCGTCGGGGCAATACCAAACATTAATAAATAATGAAAAAAGGTCCTAGGGCCGTCACATTTTAGTATAAGACGAGTTATATTGCCCCTGGAAAAACGACTTCCCGGCAATGGATTTCTCATTGAGAGTGAAGCCGACTTTAAAGGGATTGGTGTAAGCTTGGTCTTCTGTAAGCTGGCTTTTCCACGTTCTGTGCTTGCAGTGAATGAAGCCTACTTGCCGGTTGCGAACCATGCGATGCGAACGGGTCCCGATAAGGCTATCGCGTTCTACTTTAAAGGCGAAGCTTAGCGTCCTCCATTTTTTTTACTGCTGCAACCTATCATTTATGCGTTTTACTTCTTTTACGAATGTAGTTTTTTTCCACGAGTGAGGGAATGCAGTATACGATAAGCTTGGTGCAATCTAAGCAAATGTTCTGATGCTTTTTTTCGCATGCAGTGCAAGTCATTATCAGGCTGTATACCAGTCAGAATCTGTTAGAAGTTAGCGCTGTGTGTTTTCGAACGTGCTTTTCATGTCGGTGTCGCCGTGCTTGCGCTATACAGCAAATTAAATTATGTGTGTCAGTTGGCACCTGTTTTAACGCCATAGCGTTATGCAAAAAATCCTGTGTCGGCGCCGGCGTCGGTAGAGTTGTCCGTGAGCGAAACGTTCCGCATATATTATTACGAAAAGGTTTTATGCCGGGGTCAACGATCAACTTCCTGTAACGGATGTGAAGTGCGCGGCAAATGCGTAAAATACGAATTCTTGACAGGATGGTTCCGCCATCTAGCAGCGGTGAAGCGAAGTATTGCATCATGACACTAACGAGCAGCAGTCATTGAGCGTTTCGGCATTTTCAGCGCAGCGTAGGCTTCCAACGCGGGATTCTGCTGAGGTGACGCCGCAGTTTCCCGCACATGGTTTGTCTTTCACGTCGGATTAGCCTGTGACGCCTCGTCGCCTACAGAGTGCGGCTTCAACATGCATGAGCAGTGCTTACACGCCACCAAGTAAGAAGATAGCTGCGATAAGCGGCGCAGAAAGGCAACGACATCGACGGCCGAATCTCGCTTTGGTCGGGCAAGAGACACGCCAGCGTGAAGCAGAACGCCTTCGTGCGTTCGTGGAGCACGCTGCGAAATCTGCCACTCGCATTTCCGAAGCTGAGCTCGTCGCCACTCAACTGGCTGCCCATACACTACGGAGCCGAACCAAAACACTCGTACCTTCACCGAACCGACTCCGCAACCGGACGCCGCAGGCCCAACAGGACACCGCGCGCCAAGCAAACCGTCAACACGATCGCCGGACCCGCAAATCGTGCACATTTCGCTGCAGCGGACCGTGAATTCACGAAGCGACTTACTAAAAACCCGTTCGGGTTCACTTGTACGGTTTGCGAACACCTGTGGTTTATGGCGGACTTGCGCAGTGGTTC
Source organism: Dermacentor silvarum (assembly GCF_013339745.2). NCBI lineage: Eukaryota > Metazoa > Arthropoda > Arachnida > Ixodida > Ixodidae > Dermacentor > Dermacentor silvarum. The sequence continues at coordinate 19,139,544 of NC_051162.1, forward strand.
GGCCCCCGCAGTGCAGTGTCTCCAGGGAATTTGTTTGTGTGGCAATTGTCGAGGATCCTTATGCAGTGGTATGGTGCCGCTGATAGCTACTTGCAACCTAATTCTTCACGTACAATAAACACGAAACAGCATCTGTGAAGACACGTGTCACTTTCGTGTTCTACCGATTCGTATGAAAGAGGTGTGATCAAGCATAATATTTAGGAGTATGTATATGCCACGCCTTGCTATATGACATGCGGTTTATGCAGGTTACATTGTCACAACACAATACAGCTGAAGTTGTGTGTCAGCTCATTCCATGTCTTACATTCGTGACAAAGTTATTCCTCGGAATTTTGAAAATGACAGCCCGGAAACAAATGTAATGAAACAAAACACCGACAGCGCATGCCTTTTACGCTAAATCTTCTCAGTCCAACATATTAAAAGGGCGAAACAATGACAGAAACCTGAAGATGATGTAATAGTTTTGGCACGGCTGAGAACGACCTCCGGGGTCGGCCCATGCCAGAAGAGGCCGCGTTTCTAGCAGAAAGCTCGCTTTCGGGCATAGCGTTCGCTGCTAGCGTTTCCCGGTGAACATTACTGTTACATAACCTGCAGTTGCCGGGAAGCATGAAAAGCAGACAGGGAATTTTGAATGCTGTCGCGTTCCCACTCTTGAAAGCGAACCTTAAGCGTCCTCCAAGTCTTTATAAGAGCTACGATATGCTGTCTTCACATTCTGTGAGAGTGTAGCTCGGGCTTGAATGGCGGGCATAATTTTTGCGTGCTTTGAACTGTGAATAAAGATACGAGACTCCACATAAAAGAGCACGTTTCAGCATGTTCAAAGCAAAGCCTCTATTTTATCGAGATAGTTCGCGATGTATTCATTCCGTTCAGCGTAAGACAGCGAATTGACGTATCCATAAGAGCCAGACTACGAGTAAAAGGGCCGTGCAGTTCTTCGTGATGTCAGGAGGAGATGCGGCGTACGGAACCCAGCAGCATGATCGCTTGCGGGCGGGCGCACGTGACGAAGAACGAGAAGGGCCGCTCGACGGTGAACTGTGCGCGCGGCTGCGGGAACTTCACCAAGGTGCGCAAGCCGTGCATTAGTCCACGCAGGTGACCCGCGTGCTGCTTGGGACGCGGCTGGAGCCGGCCCCCGGTCTGCGCCGTCTCGAAAGCGGCCGCGTGATGCATCAACGTCACCCGCTTCTCGCCAGCCGTTGAGCCCCACAGCTCGGCGTCCTGTGTGAACACGTGATGGACGCGAAGGGTGCAGATGACTGGTATCATACCTGTCACCTGAGGGAGGAGAGGAATACGTGGGTGATTACAGGCTGCCTGACGCAGCATCACATCTAAGGCTTACGTGAAACTATAGCGCTTCATATAAACTTACTAGAGGGCGCTCCTCGTTCAGCTGCTATGAGTATGACGGTCAGTACAAGGACTTAAATAATGTTCGTGCTTGTAGTTTTAAACATCACTCCGGCTTTTTTTATGGCGCCTATTGTATTTTCCAGTGAGAATGCACTCATTGCTTTTTCAGCACAGCAAAGTAATTATCATCGGTGCACATGCGCAATCATTCCGAATTGTTACATTCATAACGTGATACTCTGTCGGTAAAGACCGACTTGGGAACTCACAAAGTCGTCTGATGCCAAATAGGCGAAGTGTAGGCAAGTTAGTGCTCGCCCGTCATTTCCATGCTGGCTGAAGCGCCATTCCTCCAGGTCTCGCCTAAACTACCGCCAGTTCCCTGTAGTAATTTGTTTTAGAATGTCTACGCGTGAAATTTCTAGCATCACAAAACGCCTGTCGTGAGATTGTTTTACAGGCCCAGAGAAAACACGGACGAGATAGTGCCGTATCGCGGCAATGCAAGCCCGTTTATCGCAACCCGAAGTGCTCATGCTCGTGCTGATTCACAGGGAATGAAAGCAGCCACGCTATCTTCAATAAACCATTACCATTACTTGCACGTACTGAGTCTGTTGTTGCTACCCGCGCTACAGCAGTGGCGACGAGGGTGGGATTTCATGTGAGCGTGGTCTGCGACTGACAGGATCGAGTGATGGCATCTCGTCCACCGGTTTTCGACGAGACGGTGAAGCAGTTGGAGCACGTACAGGATACGGCTGGAAGCTTATTTTGAAGGCAATGGAATTACTGACACGGCCAAACTGCCGAGCTCTGCTGGTGTCTTCATTGAGCGATAATGTCGTGCGCATGTTGCAAGGGCGCCTTCCAACCGTGTCGGTTAACAGCCAGACTTACCATGAAGTCGTTGAATACCTCCAGGAACACTACAGTCCTCAAGTTAATGAAATAGCGGCGAGTTTCTCGTTCTTCACGCGTAAACAAAGGAATGGAGAGAGCGTTCGGGAATACATTGCCGACCTTCGGAGACTGGCGGCAACTTCGGCAACTCGCTGCACCGTATGCTGCGAGACCGCATAGTATGAGGAATCAGGGACGACGACGCACGCCGCTGCCTATTAACACGGAACCAGCTAACTTTTGAGGAGGCAGAAGAATTTGCCATAGCTTCAGAGAAGGTGCTAGGCGATGTTCGTGACATGCGAGAAGCAGACCCAGTGACCACGGGAACCAGCATCAATGTTGTACAGTCGCAGCGAGGACGACGACCCCGGATGAAGTGGAACACTGCAAAGAATAACCATTCGTGTGAGCGTTGTGGCAGCCCCCACGCGACACACACGTGCCGTCATCGAAACACCAAGTGTCACCATTGCGGTAGGAAAGGTCATCTGGCAAAGGTTTGCAGCATTGGTCGCTCTCGGGAACGTGGTGCCTTTGCTGTCGAGGAAACTGAAGGTGAGAGCGAAGACGAAATGTTCCTGGCTATGGTCGCTCACAGCTCCGCCGACACAGCTACGTTGAAGCCTCTCGAGGAGGAGTTGACGTGGCAGGGCCGGAAATTGCGAATTATTCTAGACACCGGTTCTCCGGTGTTCACCAAAGACACGGGTTCACCGAAGAACATATTTAAGAAACATCGCAGACGGTGGCCGTCACTGAACAAAACATCGCTGCGCTCAACATGCTTCCTCGGGCCATTGCCAATTGTCGGCCAGATAACCATGAGGGTTCAGTCTGGATCGACGGCTGTGACCAGCACGCTAATCGTGGTGGCATGTAACGGACCACTGCTCTGCGGCCGGAACCCAATAGAGGCCTTCCGTAAGGCGGGCGTGTCCTTCTGGGACACTGGAACCACCTCGAGTGTAAATGTTGTTCGTGAAAACAAGATGACGCCTCTGCACGATGAATATTCCGATCTTTTCGAGAACAAGCTTGGCTGTTGCAAGGGCCCCCCTGTGCAATTAAATCTTAAAGAAGGAGCCTGCCCACGTTTCTGTAAGGCACGTACTATCGCGATGGAAAGAAACGCGAACAGCGGAGCGCGTGGCCGAAGCATTACTGAAGGTATAGTGCGCGCCGTCTAGTTATCACCATCTTAACAGACTTCCACGTCCGCTGTGATTGCGTTGTGAGATGATGCCCCCCTTAGACAGTGATATTTTTGTTTGCGCTGTCATCATTACTGCGCCATCACATTGTCTCGTTTTCAAATAAAGTAGAAGAAACAAAAATATCGCAGTATAGGGGGTGCATCATCGCACAGCGCAATCAAACCGGACTAGCGCGCTGTCAATGGTGATAACTGGACAGCGCTACACCTTCAGTTATGCTTCGGCCACGCGCTCCGCTGTTCAGCGTTTCTTTCCATCACGATAGTACAGTGCCTTATGCCATGTGCTCCAAGGTTTCGGCCGAGATCGACCGTTTTGTACAAGACGGATTGCTTTCGTCGATAAGCATTTCAGATTGGGCTACACCGCTGGTGCCCGTAGCAAAAAAGAACGGCGATATACGATTGTGCGGCGACTTCAAGTTGACAGTCAACCGGCATCGCACTTGGAACAGTATCCCCTGCCCAAAGTTGAAGACATATTTGCGGCGCTTTCGGGAGGCGAAGTCTTCAGCACTCTGTACCTGCGCAACGCGTACAATCAGCTGCCGCTGCACGATGAAGCTAGAACGATCGCGGTACTCAAAACACACTGGGGCCTTTACTGCTACAATCGCCTAGCATTTGGAATTACTTCAGCCCCCGCCTTGTTTCAGCGACGCATGGAATCGATTTTGCAAGGTTTGCCGAATGTTCAAGTGTACCTCGACGACATTATTGTGGCGGAGAATGAAAACGACACATCGGTACTGCGGCAGGTGTTTCAGCGGCTTCGTGAACACAACTTGAAGTTGAACAAAGCCACGTGCCGATTTAGGGAAGCACAAGTGTCGTTTCTAGGGCCCCGCATGTCCGCATCGATGCCAAAGGTCTGCATCCTCTGCAAGATGCAGAGGATGCATATTAATGATATTGTTAACGTTGTTTCTGAACCAGTACAAGTTCGTTTATTTGCGGATGACTGCATTTTGTTTCATGAGATTGCTTCCCGAGAGGATCAGGCAACTTTTGAATACTAACCTTCACAGCATTTATTCATGGTGTAAACAATGGGACATGCAGCTGAATGAAGAAAAAACAGTATATATGCAAATAACCAAGAAGAGACATAGGTGGAAGTTTCCATATAATCTTCCTACTCATCATCTCGTTGAAGTGAATGAATATAAATATTTAGGTGTGACAATAACTAACAACTTAAGTTGGAATTCACATGTCTCTAATGTATGTGCTGCCTCATTTCGTAAACTCTGTATTCTGCGTCATAAACTAAAACAAGCGCCCCCGGAAACTAAACTTCATGCATACAAATCACTCATTCGGCCGAAATTGGAATACGCATGCACAGTCTGGGATCCACATAATAAATACAGTATTAATGCACTAGAAATGATTCAGCGGAAAGCAGTTAGGTTTATTTTTTCTAAGTACCGTATAAGCGACTCACCAACAACTATCATGCGCAATCAAGGTATACAGACATTACAACTACGGCGTAAAATTTTAAGGCTTAAGTTTCTTTTCCTCGTGAAAAATAACAAACTCTCGATCGATCCTGCTCCATATATACGCACATTAACTGCAAGAGTAACCAGACATCACCACTCTGAATCTTTAACTCCCTATCAAACAAGAACTAACACTTTTAAATTTTCCTTTTTCCCCCGTACTTTTGAAGATTGGAACGCAGTACCATTACCATTGCTAAACAGCACTGACTCAATAGACATGATCAATTTTTAATCTGTTAATGTCACAACAGAGATGTGAGCGTTTTAGTTCGTTTTCTTTTGGGTGCTTGCATGCTTGTATTGTATTGTAGTCCTGAATGCTCTGTTGTAATTTTACCCCTCCTGCTTGGGCCCGCATGGGCCTGCAGTATTTTGTAAATAAATAAATAAATAAATAAGATAACCTCGAGGCGGTACTGGCAGCGCCGAAGCGAACATCGGTAAGCCAACTGAAATCTTTCTTGGGCTTGGTTACTTATTATGCTAAATTCTTGCCCAACTTGTCAACGACGCTGGCTCCCTTATATCGCTTGCTGACAAAGGGGGTGTTGTGGCAATGGGGGGCCATCCCCATCCGGCTTGGGCGCAGTGCTGTCCCACCGCATCAAGGGCGAAGACTATCCGATAGCTTTTTGCTCTAGAATCTTGACGCCGGCGGAGCGCAATTACTCGCAACTAGAAAAGGAAGCACTCGCCCTAGTTTTCGGTTTGACAAGGTTCAGAGTCTATCTTTTCGGTAATAAATTCTGTTTGATAACGGATCATAAGCCGTTGACAGGGCTGTTACCATCCCGAGAAACCAATTCCTCAGATGGCGGCGGCCAGGATACAGCGTTGGGCGCTCCTTTTATCAGCGTATCAGTATGAAATAGAATTCCGGAAAAGGCCATTGAACGCGCATGCCGACGCTTTGAGCCGTTTGCCGCTGCCGGAGCAAGGGCACCCTGTTTAAGATGATCCCGTCGAATATGTGCTACATGCGCAAGCTTTGACAGATTTTTCTCTTAGCGCGCAGCAGTTGGCAGACAGCACGAGCGAGGACATGCTTCTCCGACAGGTGAAGACGTGGATTCTTCATGGTTGGCCAAACCAGCTGGGGCCGGAGCAACAGTGCCTTCAGCCGTACTTCACCCGCAGATACGAACTCACTGTGAGTAATGGTCTAATATACTGGGGTCATCGTGAGGTGCTGCCCGAGACCGTGCGGGCAACTATTCTGAGAGAACTTCACGACACCCACCCAGGCATGACTGCAATGAAGCGCCTGGCACGTACGATGTTTTGGTACCCCGGATTGGACCACGACATAGAGAAGCTGGTACAAAGCTGCCAGCAATGCGTGCAATGTTGGCCCATGCCAGCGGAACAGGTCCCTTCATGCTGGCCGAAAACCAACGAACGATGGTCTCGCCTGCATATCGACTATGCAGGGCCAGTGGAAGGTCAGATGATCTTGGTGGTGGTAGATGCGGAAACGACATGGATAGAGGCAGTACTCCTTAAGACAGCAAGTGCAGAAACTACAGTCGAAGTATTGCGAGGGATCTTCGCGCGTTTCGGTCTGCCCTACACAAGTCGTTTCCGACAATGGGCCACAATTTAAAAGTTCAGTGACTGAAAGATTTTTCAAAGATAATCATGTGTGCCATGTTACCTCCGCTCCATACTATCCACAGTCAAATGGATTGGCGGAGCATGCAGTGCGCACCATTAAGGAAGGTATCAAGATAAATAAGGATGAAAGTCTGCTCAATCGTATTTCCAAGTTCTTGCTACGCTACAGGGCAACACCAACTCGAGATGGCAAGTCGCCCGCCGAGATGTTGCTGGGTTTTCAACCCAGGACCCGCCTAAGCACACATTTTCCAGAGGAAGAGGCGGCACGGGAACCCACGGTGAGCAGACCCCCGGCATGTTGTCACAAGTCTTTTCACCGGGAGTGCCTGTTTGGTCGCGGCAGTGCAATCACGCTGGCCAGAGATGGTTACCCGGCACGGTGACGTCAACAAAGGTAGGCGTATGGTCACGGTGGACACCACAGGAGGGGTGCTGCGCCGTCACGTGGACTAAGTGCGGCCACGACTCGCACCGGATGACGTAAAGCAAGAATTCTGCGCAACATGGCCCGGAGACAACCAAGTCACAGAGAGTGATCAACCCTCTGCAGTGGAAGACGCTGAACCATCATCAGACGGATCACTTGGTACATCCCAGACTTCCAGTGAAGCAACCTCCAGTGTGCCGGCGGGCTTAGGACTTCCTAGGCGTTCTACGCGCACAAGGAGGCCTCCCGACAGGCTAGGCCTCTAAGGGGGAGGAAGTGCCGTTACGCAGCAATGCAAGCCCGTTTATCGCAACCCAAAGTGCGCTTGCTCGTGCTGATTCACAGAGAATAAAAGCAGCCACGCTATCTTCAATAAACCATTCCATTACTTGCACGTACTGAGTCTCTTGTTACTACCCGCGCTACAGCAGATAGGAACCGGAAAAAAGGGTGCCTTTGTCTTTGTGTAATATAGGCAGGCTGAGACGACAACGCTCGTTCTATATATAATGAGCTGAACAGCTAATTACAACACAAGCGGGATACGCAAGCACATCAACAATTTCTTTTAGAGCGCCGCTCTTAGGCGCCCCTTCCTGCGTGTCGCGTCGGCGTCGTCCTTCGGCGTAACCGAGCGAACTAGCACAGCCATGGATGAAAGGGCAAACATAGAGCGCACCAGGAAACGAAAGAAGGCAACAGCGAAGAGAGTGCAATGAGGAAAGCGGAGGAAGAGGGTGCAGCGGAACCGTGAGGCGTAAAGCGGAGGAGGAGGCTATGGCGGAAGTGTGAGAAGAAAAACGTAGTGGCGCGCAGGATGGGCTATGCGGTGACGATGGCCACGAGATGGCGCCAGAGCAGCGCGCGACGTCTGTGCACCGATGACGCCACCGATACCACATATGGAAATAAAGCGGCTGCTGTCAATCGGGTGCTGGTGGATGCTGGCAATCGCGTCCACACTTCTACCACGCACTGCTGTCGCGATCTCCCAATTAGCCAGACAGTCGAGCTCCACTTCGCTATGTTTGCAAGGTGCCGCACGAGACAGTTTGTCCGCGCCAGCCTGTATATCGCGAAATGAAAACACGTATCGCATTAGCGAGTATCATAAGCAACGGTGAATTCTTTAACGCGATAGCCTTAAGGGCTCCATGTCGCAGAAAATCCGGCGTCGGCAACCGGCGTCGGCGAGCGATGTCGGCGGGTGGCGGACAAAATCATCCCCAACCACCCCGAATACGCAGGCCCTCCACGTGGTGAAAGGTTTTGGTGAACAAAAATTGAATTTCCCACAGTGAAATCCGTCAAAAAATGGTAACGTACGACTTTACCATTCGGCGTCGGATTCACCGTCGGATTGTTTGCAATCGGCGTTGGATTGTAATTTGAATGTACGAGGAAACCTAATTTTGCTACGAGGAAACTCAAACACAAACCCCTTTTCCAGCATTTCTACCAGAACCACAGCTGCGCGTTCGAGTACTTTACTTGGGAAAATGATATCCAGATGGCGCTCGCATCCTAGGTAGGTAAATTGGGATTTCGCTTGTTGATTCGTTTTGGACACACGCGCGCGCGTTGGGGTAATAGCAAACAATTAATAAAATGGTAAAAAAGGTCCTAGGGCCTTCACATTTTAATATAAGACCACTTATATTGCCCCTGGAAGAACATCTTTCCAGCAATGTATTTTGTTTAAAACTGAAGCCGACCTTAAGTGGATCAGCGTAAGCTTGGTCATTGTAAGCTGGTTTTCCCAATGTTCAGTGTCGCAGTGAATGAAGCCTACTTGCCGTATGCGAACGATGCGATGCGAATGGGTCCCGATAACGCTGTCGCGTTCTACTCTTAAAGGCGAAGCTTAGCCTCCTCCAATTTTTTCACAGTTATCAGTTTAAGAATCTTTCGGAGAAGAGCACAGGGCGTTAATTCCACTGTCCTGGCATTATCTGCGTAATTATTGCGCGCATTTAAGCATCCATATTGTTTATCGTTAGAAAAAATAAATATCAGCTATGTTTATTGGAGTCTTTTTTTCATCCCGGCCCGCTGCGTGGGAGTCGAATACTTTACCAGCGTCAGAAAAAGGCCCTATAAACGCGCCCTAGGCAGGCGCACAGGCGCAGACGACCCGAGCTTCAGCAAGTATGGTGGTGCCAGTCTAGTTAAGGCACCTGCAAAAGCCGCGTACACAGGCGCAGACTGACGAGATGCGATTCAGACGAGGCGCGCAATAAACACGATCCCGATGTGAGATGTGCGCCACGTATTCACGGTACCTCTTCGGTACACGTTATGGCGTCTCCTCGCAAGGTACGAGCCGCCTGCTGAAGAAGCGAATCGTAGAGCTACGTGCTAGGCTACAACCAAGCATCATCAGACTCGGCAGACTGCTGTGCAGAGAGCATTACAAACCGCAGCTCGCCGTCGACGCCGGGCGGACAGTTGAGATTGCTCTCGTCGAAACTACACGAAGAGACTTTGCCGCGAAGACCCTGTTGTGTGTGGTGCCGAAATTCCTACTCTTAAGCCGCTCCACCAGCTTACGCAGTGACTGTGCTGCGTGTGCCGCGCAGGCCTGTGACTTTTTAACGTGCACTATTAGAGCAGCAAGCTAGCGTTTTTGTATTTCCGCTCGTTCGGAATGCAGTCGTCCGCGGCCGGAAGTAGAACTACAGGCGTACGAATAGTTGTTTGTACGACACAATAAAATACGTGACAATATGTATAGCGGCAAAGGAAAATCTAATCACATATGCAGTATTTTTTCGAATCGCTTGCGAGTAGCGCACTGCGTTTTCACCAATGATGTCATACACTTCTCACATCCTGGTATTCATAAGAATAAAGAAGTTTGTCCTTACAGTGAACATTACAAAGAATGCCTTATTACAAACACAAAGGGAACATTAGGAACACATAACTAGGCAGTTGGTTCGCAAACGTAGGTCTTTTTAGAACATACGCAGTCACGTCCCCGTATAAAGTCCTAATAATTCCTATAAAGTTCATAAAGGCAGCCTTGTCGGCCAAATATTATATCTGTACACTTTCGTGGCCAATTCAGAAAAGTTTACCGTCTGCGGTAATGGCTAGACAAGAAAGCGAACACACTTTTTCTTTCGTGCCACTGGTCGCGGCAAATGTTGCCATATTTTGTAATTGCGGTATTCTGGCATTGAAGCGAATTCCCATTTTTGTTCTTAAATGCGAGGAGACCAGTTCTGCGTCTATGCAACTACTGAACAATAGGTACTGCTTAATCTCGTCCTTAGACAGGGGTAATTGGAGATCACAGGGAGAGGCCTTCGTCCAGCAATGTACATAAAGATAGGCTGATGATGATGATGATGAATGTCGTCCTTAAAATATTTTATAGCCAGTGAACGTGTTTAGCTTGAAAACCCTGGCTCTCTGAAAGGTGCTGCCACTGTTACGTGCACTGAGAATGGGATGATAGATGTTGCATTCTTGCTTCGATTTCATTTTTTATTGTATACAGTCGATCGACGAGGTAAAGATTGAAAAAACTATTAAAAATATTACTTGAGTTTTGAACAGTAACTATTCGATTCAAGTACACCCGAGTCGAATAGGACGATATTCTATTCGTCATCAAAAGTTTCGAATATTCGCACACTACTAAATAGAAGCCTCGCGCTCAGGTTCAGTAGGCTTACAATAGAAAATTGGCGCTTGAGCAACAATTCCTAAGCTGTCTATGTCAGATACCTAGCACAATAGCTAATATCACGAACTACATATGTATTGTGAAGTCAAGAGTTGGACGGAAACCCGTCTGGTCGGGAATATGCATGGCAACAACTAAAATGGACACCGACCACGAAAGTTGAAAAAAATATAAGACGACGTTTCGGCTCCCGCACGGGAGCCTTGTTCGTTGTGAACAAGGCTCCCGTGCAGGAGCAGACACGTCTTATTATATTTTTTCAACTTTCGTGGTCGGTGTCCGTTTTAATTGTTGTCATACATTGTATTGTACATTGCGTTTCTCTGCTTCAAACAATTTTCGCGGCTGATTTTCATATGCGAGTCGTGTACGTCCCGAAGATAAGAAATAAAGCTACAACAGCCAAAATATAAACCTACGACCAGACGCCCAGCTCCATTACAAAAGGCGTGCATTTAACGTAGCGTGTTTCAAACTGCAGTGTAAGGGATGTTCAGAAAGTCTTCGACAACATTCCTGCCCTCCCGACTGCGATAATAAGCACCACGATTGTTCTCGTAGAATGAATTTTACACCGTAACGTTCCTTCTCCAAAGTTCTCACGTACCTGTTTGACTTTGAAGAGTGACAGGCTCACCCTGACTTGTTTCTGCGCTCTGAGCGGGCCGAAGCAGGTCATAGCCGTGAACGCACTCAGCTCTGACTCCAATAGCTCAAGGCCGTTCTTCTCCTCGGGTAGAAGCACCCCCAGTGATAACTCCGGGCCGCGAATGCATCCACACTGCGGTTGCACAAAAGCAATCGCAAGGAATAAATAACCTTGATACGAATAACACAAAATATATCACACTCCGTACTTTCAAAGAATTCGATCAGCACTCATGTACGATGATTATCCAAGTATGCGTGTAGCTGAAGCGCATCAATTATGAGGTGTGCCGGTCTTCTCTCTCGCACTTCCCTCTGGACATGGTGCGCCTCGTGGCGGTGCCACCGTCTTGCAGTCGTGGTCAACAGTTATTGTCATCACATTGTCGTCATGCCATCGTAGTCACGTTTTCGTTATGCGGTCGTCATTTTTTGAGGAACATCATCCAATTGCCGTCATGCCATCGTCGTCATACCACCTTCATCGTTCTACTGACGTCATACATTCTTCGCCATTTCATCGGTGTCACTGCGTCGCCGTTATACTCTTGTCATACCGTCATTGTCATGACCGAACCTGGCAACAGAGTACCATTGCGAAACGGGTCGATTCCGCATACAGGGCTCGTTTCATATAACCGAAGGAAACGAAATCGCAGGATGGCCGCCGCAGATTCAACATAAAGGTGTCTTCAAAAACACGTTATGTCGCTACATTGCTTGAATGCTAATCGTATCCACGTCGGCAGTCATCGGGAGATGGGTTCTGCTGAAATTTTCGCTGTTACTTAATGCCTATTTGCAAAATTTTAATATGCTAATAACGTTCTCATAACAAATTCCCAGGTGACATAAACTTGTCGATCAGCCGCTACTAGTTTTAAGCATGCGTTTGACATTACGCCATGGATATACTAAAGAAAATTTACTGCACTCTTGAAATAAGCAGCATCTTGCAGCCGAGTTCAGGGCACTTGGGGTAAGCACTATTTTTCAGTAGCCACCTTAGTGCATTAGGGAAAATGCGAGGGTGCGCTAAAGGCCCATTTAACACAGCCCTCCAGCCATGTGATAGTGAATGTGCAAACATAAGGCTACCGTTTAGCGAGAGAAAGTGGTTGGTTATAGTTCGCTTAGATTAGTGACAAAGAATTGTTTGTCACGCCAAGCGACCAAGCTAAGGTGTCGGGCGCTTGGCGCGTCAGCAAATAATACTGATGATAAAGCCTCTAATAAACATGGGTAAAATCCAAAACATGGCTTTTAAGGTTTTCACTCACATATTCAACGTCGGAGATGTAAAGGACACGTGCGACTCTGAAGATATTAAGCATTTCTAAACCATTTTTTTAACTATGGGGTTTTACGTGCCAAACCCCCGATCTGATTATAAGACACGCCGTAGTGGGGGACTGCGGAATAATTTGGACCACCTGGGGTTCTTTAACGCGCACCTAAATCTAAGTACACGGGTGTTTTTGCATTTCGCCCCCATCGAAATGCGGCCGCCGTGGCCGGAATTCGATCCCGCGACCTCGTGCTCAGCAGCCCAACACCAAAGTCACTAAGCATCCACGGCGCGGTAAACTCTTGGCACAACCATCCTCACATGCGCGTAAATTTATCCGAAGACTTCATAAACGCTTCCATAAATGCAACTCACACAAAGAAAACTGGACTGCCAAAGAGCGCAGCTGTATTGACCTTAGTAGGATTTAATGAGTCGCATCGCTGCTCATAAAGTGTACAAAATAAAATAGTAGAATCATTGCATTCTGCCGGTGCTAACATATGGGGCCGAAACTTCGAGGTTAACAAGGAATCTCGAGAACACGTTATGGACCACACAAAGAGCGATGGAACGAAAAATGTTAGGCCTAACGTTAGGAGACAGGAAGAGAGCGGTGTGGATCAGAGAGCAAATGGAGATAGCCGATATTCTAGTTGCCATTGAGAATAAAAAAACGTGGGCAGCTTGCACTAGTGGTGCAAGGCTGCAGTAAACAGCGGAGCTGATGATCGACCTAGCTTTTCTTGCAGATTTTGCTAGGCTTGGCTAAGTTTTGCTAGGATATGGTAAGTGCTGCTAGGCACGGTATTCCGAATCAGCTCGCCGCTGACGTGCAGATTCTCGCTTGGCCACACGACGCGCTTCAAGATCAGCGGCTTCTTCTTCGGGTGTCCGGATCTTCTTTGGTCGTCTGATGTCAAGGGTACATGTGCTAGCCACAGAATCAACGAGAGTTCTGCCGCCGTCGCGCCGGCTCCGAGCTTTATCTCCCCGGTGACGTCACCGCCAAGTTGCTCCTCCCCACTTGCCGTGGCGTGGCTGGTCGAAACCTGCGGAGCCGACGTCAGAGGCGCCTGCTGCAGTCACGGACACCGCGCGCATTCGGCGCGAACGCGGGGACACGGGAAAACTCGGGCGGCGTCGGCAGCAGCTCTGCGCGTTGCCTCATTGGTGCGTTTTATTGCGATAACCATTATATGGACACTTCAACCGGATTTCTGCCGTCGGCGTCGCCGTCACCGTCGTCGTCGCCGTCGCCGTGAGGTTCCCTATAGATAAAATCTTCGCCGCGCGCCGTATGCCCGAGGGGAAGCGTGCGAGGACGCGCGCTATCACGGAGAGCGAACGCACTAATCTCCCACGCGCAAGCAAGGAAGCAGGAAGCCACCGCCGGAGGGAGTGGGAGGGGGGGGGGCGCACTTCTACTCTGCCAACAACCGCGCTCGTCGCTCGTCCGCACCGTCTCTTATCTCCACGCGGCTCTGACCTTAATGCGCCGTGCATTCGCCGCTCAGTTTCCGTTGAAGCGATAGACCGCACGTACGTTCGCCCGCTGCGGCGTATGCTTGCTGCCAGAGTTTTGACAGTCGTTGTCTGCAGTCATTCAGTGTGATCTATTCGTGTTTGTTTGTGCGCGCTCACACCACGCTTGTTCATTCAGTTAGTAATAGTCGGGCCACATTTTCCAACGCACGCTACACATGCAATGCTGCCCGGATCGGCAGTGCAGCGCTACAGGTGCTGCACTGCCGATCGATCACAGCGCGTACGAAATTGACTTCAGTCAATTTCGCACGCGCTGCCCACGGGAAGCGCTTCTCAACAACACCACCGTTTCACACGCGCCTTCTCGTGGTCATCGAGTCTCTCTTCATGTCGGTCTACTTACGCCGCAGCACACCTGCTTACTTAATCAGCTCATGTTTACTACAATTCATATTGCTGCCAAAGCCGCTCACCTTACTTCGTTTGACATTGCTGTGTTGCTATCGCATTCATTGCTTCGCCCTTAGGGCGAAACTGTGACATTTTTTTCTATTTACCTCTCCCGAGCTTTGCGCACGCAGCGCGCATGCTCTCCTTGCCTCTCCTTAACTTCCCATGTCAAGGCAACATGTGCACGCCGCGGAGAGGAGGCGATGCACACGCCGCTCCGCGAGGTGGTTGCTAGGCAACCCAGGTGACTCATCGCTCAGCGATGTATTGCGGCTCACGGCACAACTTACGGCTGGCTTAAGCAGCCCCGCTGTTAAAGTGGTTCTGGGCAGGCCATGTAATGCGTAGGATGGATGGACCATTAGAGAGACAAAATAAGTACCAATAGAAGGGAAGCGCAGTCGAGGACGGCAGTAAAGTAGGTGGGGTGATGAAGTTAGGAAATTTGCAGGCGCAAGTAGGAATCAGCTAGCGCAAGACAGGGGTACGTGGCGATTGCAGGGAGAGGCCTTCGTCCTGTAGTGGACATAAATATAGGTTGATGATGATGATGATCATCATCATCTTTATCTCGGCGTGGAACGGATAGAACTAGTAGATAATGTAAAAACTTTAGCAGTGATTTTTGACAAACATTTATTTGGGATGCACACGTAGAACGTATTATGTCTAGCCTGGCAAGAACATGTGGTATAATTTGCCGATTGCGACACATGCTGCCTTCTAAAATAGAGCTCTTGTTATATAACAGTCTCTTCCCTCCACATGTTAATTACCGTTATCAAGTGTGGGGTATGACATCGCAAACAAACATTCATAGTTTAAAAGCACTACAAAAGAAAGCCGTCCGGCAAAATGTTAGTGCTCCCTTTGATGCACATACACTCGAAATATTTTGCGCTGTTAATGTGTTACCTATAGAACACTTTTATGAATATAACCTTGTCTGTAATAGTTTTGGTCTAACAATACGGTTTTCAGAAATTTCTAAAACCTAACTGAATCAACGGTAGTGTCGTGCGAAATAAGAACCCGGTATCAGTGGGTATTGCCTTTCTGAAGAACTAATTACGGTTTGAAGCGATTGCAGAACCAAGTGCCGAGAATACTAAACTTGTTATATGCTTCTCATACTGAGCTGAACACGATTACAAGAAATACATTGAAAACGAATTTAATAAATAATGGTAAAGTTTTATAAAACTAATTTGCTTACAATGTCTCGAACCTCTTTTTATTTTCCGTTTTGTTCCACTTTATTGTGTATACCACTGGATATGGCGATATTTCGCAATCAAACCAGTATAGCGTAAACCTCAGCGTGTATTTGCTACGTTTGTGCATAAAGAGCCTTACATATGTGCGAGTAAATATACTTGTTAAATATAGATGTTTGTATATGTATATATGTGAATATGTTTTGTACTTCTGTAACCCATTTTGTGTTTGTATATGCTGTAACTGATGCGAAGGAAAGGGTAAGCAATGCCGTCAAGCAGCTTTCATGCAGCTTTTTCTTCCTTGCCCTGAATTTTTTTCTTTTTTTTTTCTTCTTCGTAAGACGCGAAGGGAAAATGCGAAAATAAACTTGAAGCTGAAGTTGATGATGGCTGTTCAGGCTTCGCCGCGGGTGAGCATGGACAGATGAAGTTCCCAGCTTGATAAGGCGGGGCTTCCAAAATTGCGGGCGTTGGAAAGGTTTGCTCCGGGCGTCCCATTCGGCGGGCTCCGCCGCAAAAAGTGTAATCTGGAGCGCCATTATTCAAGGGCTCTGCATGGATTTAAAGTGGACAGAAGCATTTACCAGTCAGCAGCTGAGATAAGCAAAAGACGTTTAAAATATGGGTGGGAAAAAAAGCAGGGAAGAGATTGATACGACTGGATCCGTTATAGGCATAATAGGCATACGTAGCGGTACAAGGTAGACAGAGAACTTGTCAGGCAGAAAAACAAAGATACAAAAATTATAGAATAAGAGCATGTACACCATACCTGAATTAAAAAGCAGTCTAGGCGAGTATCTGTCACCGCCTCATTTCAAAGGGGATGCCAATAAGGAATAATAATATAATAATTATTATTATCATTATCATCGAGGGCTCAAAAACACAATGGAGGATTAGAAGAGTGGGAAGAGAGAAATTAGAAGGGAAAATATATACAATAACCCAAATGTTATTATGAAGTTAGAGGGCCTTGAAAGACATGACCTGGGGAAAAGCGGCAGAAGATGGAATAACAGTCGATTTAATCAAAGATGGAGGCGACATCATGCTTGAAAAGCTTGCCGCATTTTATACGCAATGCCTCACAACTTCAATTGTACCAGAAAACTGGAAGAATGCCAACATCATACTAGTCCATAGGAAAGGAGACATTAAAGAGTTGAAGAAATCTAGGCCCATTAGTTTGCTGTCAGTATTGTATAAAATATTGATCAAGATAATTTCTAATACCATCAAGGCAACACTTGACTTCAGTCAACCAAGACAACAGGCTGGCTTCAGCCAGGGATATTCTACGATGGATCACATCCATGTCATCAATCAGGTAATCGAGAAATCTGTGGACTACAATCAACCTCTGTGTTTGGCTCTGATAGATAATGAAAAGGCGTTTGAATTAGTAGAGATACCAACAGTCATAGAGGCATCTCGTCATCAAGGAGTACAGGAAGCGTACGTGATTATCTTGGCAAATATTTACAAAGATTCCACTGCTACATTGGTTCTCCACAAGAAAAGTAGAACGTTACCTATCAGGAAAGGGGTCAGGCAAGGAGACATACTCTCTCCAATGATATTCACTGCATGCGTAGAAGAAGTATTCAAGCTCTTAGACTGGGAAGGCTTAGGAGTGAGGATCAACGGCGAATATCTCAGCAACCTTCGGCTTGCAGATGACATTGTCCTATTCAGCAACAATTGGAACGAATTACAACAAATGATTGAGGACCCTTACCGAGAAAGTGTAAGAGTGTGGTTTAAGATCAATACGCAGAAGACAAAAATAATGTTCAGTGGCCTGGCAAGGGAACAAGAATTCGGGATCGCAAGTCAGCCTCTAGAGTATGTAAAGGAGTACGTTTATCTAGGTGAATTGCTCACAAGGGACCCTGATCATGAGAAAGAAATTTAGAGAAGAATAAAATTGTGTTGGAGTGCATACGGCAGGCATTACCAAATCCTGACTGGGAGCTTACCACTGTCGTTGAAAAGAAAAGTGTACAATAATTGCATTCCACCGGTGCTCACATCTGGGGCAGAAACTTGGAGGTTAACAAAAAGCTCGAAATAAGTTAAGAACCACACAGAGAGCGAAGGAACGAAAAATGTTAGGTTTAACGTTAAAAGACAGGGAGAGAGCGCTGTGGATCAGAGGGCAAACGGAGATATCCGATATTCTGATTGACATTAAGATAAAAACATGGAGCTGGGCAGGCCATGTAATGCGTAGGATGGATAACCAGTGGACCATTACAGTCACAGAGTGGGTGCCGAGAGAAGGGAAGCACAGTCGAGGACGGCAGAAAACTAGGTGGAGATATGAAATTAGGAACTCTGCAGGTGAAAATTGAAATCGTTTAGCCTTGACAGGTGCACTTGGAGATCACAGGTAGAGGCCTTCGTCCTGCAGTGGACATAAAGATAGGCTGATGATTATGATTATGAACCCAAGGGGCAGCGCCTTGCTATTTGAGGTTCGAGCTGGTGGCCTAAAGTGAGACATACCAGAGCAAATACTCGCAACAAGATAAGGTATGCGTATGCTCCAGCGAAAATCCGGAGACCACTCAGCACATGCTAATGGAATCCGAAAGGATTCACCCAGTGAGACCTGCAGGTAACCTACACGGCCCAGAAGCAATCGGATTTAAAGTGGATGGGAGCACCAGGTGGTCGGCAGTCGAGATAAACAAGAGACGTTTAGAGTATTGGTGAATAAAAAGCAGGGAAGAGATTGATACGACCGGATCCGTTACAGGCATAGGAAGCGGTACAGGGTAGATATAGAAGTGTTGAAGAGAAAAACGATTAAGGAGATGCGTACAAAAATGCTAGAACGAAAAGAATGTGAAGCATACCTGATTAATTGAAGCGGGCTAGGCGACCATTTGTCACCACCTCGTTTTAAAGGGGATGGCAGTAAATCATCATCATCATAAGCTGGCGCCCATGGAGGTGGCCGTAGACGGCCGACCGCACGAGATCTCAACGTTCGCGTCGCACCTCTTTTCACATGTTGTGAAGATCTTCACAGTACGATATATCGCAGGCAATTTTTCGGCCATACCTCGAACATTTTGCCGTCTCAGCAGCTTAGTCTGTCTGTGCCTTTATTGCTTTCCATACATTTCTATATCCTTATCATTTGATTGTGTAGGATCTATAGTTCGCACTTGTGTTGTATTTATTAATTTATTTTCTAAACAATTCATATGTGGGTTCATCCAGCACCCTTTGCATGTAAACTAGTACATGGCAGGCTGGCAGATGGCATCGTAGATAGATGAGTTTAACTGTTGTTGAACTTTTTCGTTTGTTGCACTTTTCATTGCGGTGATTTATCAACTCATATGGTGATTTTCGCGTTTGTACGTCTACTCTGTAGTGCACTAATGTTCGTATTATATTTGCGAGCACATTCCAATGCGTTCTTCATTCTGGTTTGTTGCTGTCCCAATAAACAAGGATGATCATCGTTGCTGTCAAGGATCATCCTGGTTTATAGCGTCAGCGTCGCTGTTATGTTCTCTGTGAGTCGAAGTGCGCTAACACCGTAGCCGTGCGCCGTGTGCTGTAAGAGCTAGTTAAAGCGCGCGAGGATGAGCCAAGGATGCTGGCTTGATGTTGCCCCTGAAAAGGGAGGAAGGCGTAGAGGAAGCGCGCCGTCTTCCACCGCGCGCAAGGCACCGGAAAGGGGGGGGGGGGGGTGAGGGGGGTTCTATTTCGGCGGCGGCTGCGTATGGCGCGACTGAGCGCGACCGCGTGGGCCCTATCTTGAAAGCGAACCTGCATAAGTACAGGTACAGTCTAGGAGCTCCGAGGGCTGATAGCTCGTGTGCGCTGTGTTCTCGCCGCTTAGTTCGCGTTGAAGGAAGAGGCAGTACGAAGGTCAATTCACCCGCTGCTGCCGCCGCTCTTCCTCACGCCAGCTGTTTGACAGCGAGTGTCCGCGCTCATCGAGTGAGATGTGTTTATGCTTGCCTGTGCGCGCCTGGCGCCATGCTTGTCAATTTAGTTAGTAAGATAATGCTTACCAGTTTACACGGCTGATAAAACTATCTTTGGGCGCTATAACGTAAAATGATTCCAAACTGTTTTGATTCCGATTTCTGCAATCAGCCTCCACAATTGGTCAAAACATTTTCGGGCCACTCCCAACTTCGCCTGTCTGTCACGTGATGTCACGAAAACGGCGATAGCTCCCCATCTGATATTACGTGTACACACTGATTATGCATGATTAAACCGCACAAAAGAAAAATAATCATTCCTGATTCGACGCCTTTTCACAATTAGCCCTCTGCTATTATTCCAATGTTTTCTGGCTACGCCCACTTCCTCTGTTTGTCACGCGACCTCACAAAACCGCGAAAACTCACGATGTCAAAGAGACGTGTACGCGAAAAAATGCATTAATATGCCGAACAAAACTGAAAATTTTTCTGAATAGACACAGACCGCCCCGTTCCTAAGGGAATAGAAGATGGCTGCCCGCCGATCGCTCAGGCCCTCGCTACTCGCACCTGTCGATGAGCATGTATTTCTTTGCGCATTATAAACTTTTTTGCGTGGCAGTAAAACGTTATCGAGCCCTTTCGGCATGCATACGACATCGCTCTGCCAACTCTTTCTTGCTAAGGATCCGTTTTAGCAGGCAGACTTGTCCTTCCGTTGCACGCTGCCGCGATTTTCGACCAGCCACCGCAAGCTAAGTAAGGCGAAGCGGACCAATCGGAGAAGCCGGCACCACCCTCTTCATGCGGTTATCTATTTTCACTGTGCAGGCTCGACCCCACCCAAACCCTTTCCACTAGAGCGTGCTCCTCGCCTCTTGTCAGCCAATTAGATCAGAAAAACAGCTGGGTGTAGGCAATGTTATTGGTTTTGAAAGCGAACAAAGGTGACCTCCTATAAACGAGGTGAGTGTTTCATTGGATTGTTCAGACAACGCTGCGGGTCTCCGCCCGATGCTTGCGTCGGTGGTTACGTAAATTTGACGTCAGGAGTTTGGAATCAAAGCAGTTTGGAATCATTTTACGTTATAGTGCCCTTTACTTCGTATTGTTGTCTACTAATTTGCTATCGGAATCAGTGCTTCGCATTTCCGGTGGAACTCCGCTTTTTTTTGGTTTGATGTTGCGTGCTATGGCGTTGTGCGGATCATGCTTTTGTTAAGTCATGCTTTCTTTTATTTCGATAGCAGTTATATGGATACTCCAAGCGCATTTCTGCCGTCGCTGTCGCCTAGATGTTCCAGATTAAGTCCAAAAATGACAACATCGTCGCCGCTCGACGTACACTCTATGAGGGAGTGAAAGCTTGCTAGGGCCAACCTACAATCGCACCCATCTCGCGTGCACGAGAGAGAAAGCCTCTGACTTCTGTCTCGCGCGAGGCACGGGGGGGCGGGGGGGGGGGGGAGGCGAGGGAGTGGG
Organism: Dermacentor silvarum; assembly: GCF_013339745.2. Classification (NCBI taxonomy): domain Eukaryota; kingdom Metazoa; phylum Arthropoda; class Arachnida; order Ixodida; family Ixodidae; genus Dermacentor; species Dermacentor silvarum. The sequence continues at coordinate 19,160,821 of NC_051162.1, forward strand.
CGGGGCGACCTACTTTCGCGGCTGTTGCTTACGGCGCGGCGACGCGGGCAGCGTATCTTGAAAGTGATCTGCGACGTGGACAAAGTGCGCACCCACACGGGCCTCATCTTCAACGCGATCTGCGATGTGGACAAAGTGCGCCGAATGCCGTTAGCTCCATATGCGCTGTGCTTTCGATGTTTAGTTCGAGTTCAAGCGAAAGACATCACGAAGGTCTATTCGTTTGCTGCTGCCATCGCGCTTCCTCACTCCAGCGTTTTGACAGCGAGTTCCCACGTTCATCGAGCGAGTTGTTTTCATGTTTGCCTGTGCACGCGTGACCCCATGCTTGTTAATTTAAGTGGTAGGCGAATGTTTGCAAGTTTATACAGCCGATAAAAAGAATATACTTGCGTCGTATAGCTGTCTACTATTTGCTGTCGCAATCGATGCTTAACGTTTCGGGCGAAACTGCGACTTTTTTGTTTGCATTGTTGAATAGCGCTTGTTTTACGTTAATGTAACGGTATTTCCCTTACTTACCCAATGCCTTCCTGAACGCATGCAATGTACTCATAAATAAATATGCTTAGAAAAATGAAATAAACATGCCGTATACAGGCACGCGGAATACCAACTAATATATTTGTGTTCGAAGTATTAACATTTTAATCATCACTGTTTTTAGTTGTGATTAAAGCCTGCTTGGGAGTCTAATAATATACTAATAAACGAGTAAATGTTTCATAATTTATTATTTCCCGCTTTGTGGGCAATTTCTTGTTCTATTGAGCCTTGAGTCTGCGATGTGCAGCAGGCAATAGCACGCCAACTCGCACAGCAGAGCAAACAAATTTTCTTCAATAAAAAAAAAAGCTTTCCCAAAGCTTGCTCCGCCTTAGCTGCAACATCCTTCGTGAGTGTACACTTTTGAGTGGTATTTTACCACGAATAATCGCCTTTGAAATGGCATAATTTTTCCAGCAAGTTCGGTTTGTCCGTTTGCGGACGAAGCCCGCACAAGACACATAGACAGGTAAAAAAATGGAATCTCGTGTTATCTTTTGAATGCCTTCGCCTGTGAACTGCTGCATGTCAATGCACGCAACCCTTGTTCCTGTCAGTAAACAGTGTTCAAAATTTTAGAATCACACAGCAGTGGCCCTCAGTGTATATAGTTGGTGACTTAGCACGATGAAGCGTTGCAGTGACAACTGCCGCAGAAAATAACACATAAAATAAATAAATCAACATATAATCAATGCAATAAATATTTATTATTTAATTCATTCTGAGATGTACGTAGTGAAATTACGGCATAATTTTGAGGCAGGCCGTGTTGAGAGGGTCCGGATAATAATTCACCACCTGCGGTTCCCAAACGGGCACATAGATCTGAGTACACGAGTGTTTCTGCCAGCGGATCATGCTGCGTGTTCCTTAACTTCCTATCACAATGGCGAAATACACAAACAAATTGCATTAAGTATTCTTTTTTTTTCTAGAACAATAAATGAATGGAACTCCCTGCGGGCCGATGTATTCCTGTCCAATAACGTACCACATGTCATTCAAAAACTGCATTTCAAGTAAACGTGCGAGCGCGTGAGTACTTTCATGCGTGTTAGCTGGCGCATGAGACAGAACACTTGTGTCAATCTTCGCTGCGTTAGGCCTGAAAAAACTGTATAAACTGGTACTGCAAATATTTCTTACCTTTCAATTCAATCCCTTGCATTGTATGCTTGTAGAATGTGTGATTTTTAAAATGTATTTTATATCATCCTTCAATGTATCTCATATGCTTCAATGTATTTATTATTTCGTATGTATTCCTTTTCTTTGAATGTATGTAATCTCATTACTGTATGAACGAATTCCCTCCTGCCTGGGCCACATGTTGGCCTGCAGTATTCTGTAAATATAAGATAAATAAATAAGCGAGCGCCGACAGCAGGAGGCGACATCTTCAAAGTTTTGAAATCAGCTCACAAATGCATAAACATACATCATCATCATCATCAGCAGCAGCAGCCTATATTCATGTCCACTGCAGGACGAAGGCCTCTCCCTGCGATCTCCAATTACCCCTGTCTTGCGCTAGCGTATTCCAACTTGCGCCTGCGAATTTCCTAACTTCATCATCCCACCTGGTTTTCTGCCGTCCTAGACTGCGCTTGCCTTCTCTTGGTATCCATTCTGTAGCCCTTATGGTCCACCGGTTACCCATCCTACGCATTATATGGCCTGCCCAGCTCCATTTCTTCCGCTTAAGGTCAACCAGAATATCGTCTATCCCCGTTTGTTCTTTGATCCACACCGCTCTCTTCCTGTCTCTTAACGTTACTCCTAATATTTTTCGTTCCATCGCTCTTTGTGCGGTCCTTAACTTGTTCTCGAGCTTCTTTGTTAACCTCCAAGTTTCTGCCCCATATGTTAGCACCGGTAGAATGCAATGATTGTACACTTTTGAACGACAGTGGTAAGCTCCCAGTTAGGATTTGGCAATGCCTGCCGTATGCACTCCAACCCAATTTTATTTTATTGCGATAGCAATTATATGGACACTTCAACCGGATTTCTGCCGTCGGCGTCGCCGTCGCCGTCGCCGTCGCCGTGAGGTTCCGTATAGATAAAATCTTCGCCGCGCGCCGTATGCCCCAGAGGCAGCGTGCGGGGACGCGCGCTATCACGGAGAGCGAACGCACTCAATCTCCCACGCGCAAGCAAGGAAGCGGAAAGCCAGCGCCGGCACTTCTCTGCCAACAACCGCGCTCGTCGCTCGTCCGCACAGTCTCTTATCTCTCCCACGCGCAAGCAAGGAAGCGGGAAGCCAGCGCCGGAAGGAGCGGAGGGGGGGGGGGGGGGGGCGCACTTCTACGCTGCCAACAACCGCGCTCGTCGTTCGTTCGACCGCACCGTCTCTTATCTCCACACGGCTCTGACCTTTATGCGCATTCGCCGCTCAGTTTCCGTTGAAGCGATAGACCGCACGTACCTTCGCCCGCTCCTGCGGCGTATATATCTGCTCGCTGCCAGCGTTTTGACGGTCGTTGTCTGCAGTCATTCAGTGTGATCTGTTCATGTTTGTTTGTGCGCGCTCACACCACGCTTCTTCAATCAGTTAGTAATAGTCGGGCCACATTTTCCAACGCACGCTACACATGCAATGCTGCCCGGGTCGGCAGTGCAGCGCTACAGGTGTGTCCCTTCGCACGCGCTGCCCACGGGAAGCGCTTCTCATCAACACCACCGTTTCACACGCGCCTTCTCGTGGTCATCGAGTCTCTCTTCATGTCGGTCTACTTACGCCGCAGCACACCTGCTTACTTAATCAGCTCATGTTTACTACAATTCATATTGCTACCAAAGCCGCTCACCTTACTTCGTATGACATTGCTGTGTTGCTATCGCGTTCATCGCTTTCTCATGATCAGGATCCACTGTGAGTAATTGACCTAGATATACGTATTCCTTTACAGACTCTAGATGCTGACTGGTGATCTTGAATTCTTGTTCCCTTGCCAGGCTATTGAACATTATCTTTGTCTTGTGCATATTCATCTTCAACCCAATTCTTACACTTTCTCGATTAAGGTCCTCCATCATTTGTTGTAATTCGTCTCCATTGTTTCTGAATAGGACAATGTCATGTGCAAACCGAAGGTTGCTGAGATATTCGCCGTCGATCCTCACTCCTAATCCTTCCCAATCTAAGAGCTTGAATACTTCTTCTAAGCATGCAGTGAATAGCATTGGATAGATTGTGTCTCCTTGCCTGACCCCTTTCTTGATAGGTAACTTTCTACTTTTCTTGTGGAGAACCAAGGTAGCTGTGGAATCCTTGCAGATATTTGCTAAGATATTCACGTACGCCTCCTGTACTCCTTGATGACGCAATGCCTCTATGACTGCTGATATCTCTACTGAACCAAATGCCTTTTCATAATCTATGATGCCATATAGAGAGGTTGATTGTAGTCCGCAGATTTCTCGATTACCTGATTGATAACATGAATATGATCCATCGCAGTATATCGCTTCCTGAAGCCAGCCTGTTCTCTTGGTTGGCTGAAGTCAAGTGTTGCCCTAATTCTATTGGAAATTATGTTGGTGAATATTTTATACAATACTGAAAGCAAGCTAATGGGTCTGTAATTCTTCAATTCTTTAACGCCTCCCTTCTTATGGATAAGTATAATGTTGGCGTTCTTCCAGCTCTCTGGTACACTTGAAGTTGTTAGGCATTGCGTATAAAGGGCCGCAAGCTATTCAAGCATGATATCTCCTCCATCTTTGAATAAATCTACTGTTATTCCATCTTCTCCGGCCGCTTTTCCCCTGGTCATGTCTTTCAAGGCCCTTCTAACCTCATCGCTACTTATAGAAGGAGCTTCTGTATCCGGTTCATCACTATTTCGAATGAAGGTATCTTGGCTGTTTCGGGAATTCTATGCTGAATTGTGTACTGACCTGTACAGTTCCTAAAATAGCCAAGATAAACATACATATAACCCGGAAATTGTGAAGTATAGTGCGTTTCCGGCGAACGACAAACTCTTGCAGATACATTCCACTTCTACATGCCAACGTGAATGTAGCGCTACTATGTGTGGGGAAAAAATTTACGAATTTAGCAATAAATAATCAGAACACGCACATTTGCCATTCGTAGACAATCAGCCGTCATTGCCAAATCTGCAAGAGATCACATGACAGCGCAAAAGCTTCTTTTCTCGACTCATTAAAGCTGCAACAACAGTACCGGTGCGCCCGAAAACCTCCGACGCATGAAAACCCCTCGGTTGCAAACGCCGCCGCACGGGGAAGGAACCGGCCACGCCCACAAATGAATTTACGTTCTCTCCGCGTGAACCGGACGGCCGGAGTGAAACCATCCTCGGAGGCCATGAAACCTGTTTGGCGGCAATCTCGGAGGCCATTGATAAGGACGCCAACTTCCGGCCACCACTACGCAGCGGCGTGAATATCACGTCACTCGCGGGTCTGATGGGGGTATTACAGAGATTACAGTTGTGCTCTTCGAAAGCTTAGTTTCGGACGCCTGGATAAAATCAAATTCTGGAGTTTTACGCGCCATATCCACGATATGCTTATGAGGTGCACCGTAGTGGGCGGCTTCAAATTAATTCTTACCACCTGTGGTTTTCTAACGTGCACCTAATTCTAAGCGCTCGAGCAATTTTCCATGCAATCTCAAACGAAATGCGGGCGCTTGGTCGGGAAACGAACTTGCGACATCGTGCTTACCAGCGCAACGACATAACCACTAAGCCACAGCGGCGTTTTGGTTGCATTCGTGAGTGTCGATTGTCTGTGTGTTGTCTATACAGCACCCGTCAAAATAATGTATAAAGAATTAACGCAGAAACTCCTCCGGGAGTATGGGTAAGCATTGTGCGACTTGCTTATCAGTGTTAAGACACTTGATCCGGCCAGTACGAACGACAACGCTGCGGCGACACAAACTGGTGCGGACGGCGGCGCAAGCTCCATTGATAACACAAGCAAAGTGCTGCAAGTGGCGGCGCCAGGTGTGCTGATGACGTTTCGATCACCATCAGCCGTTATCGCTGTTTAACTTCCTTGTCCAACCGTGTGGAACCATTATGAACCGTGATCAAAGGACACCGGCGGCGGCACGGGATCGATCAAGCGGACTCTGGCACGGCCACGCGGACCGTATCTTGAATGCGATCTGCAAAGCCTACATAGAGTGCCGACTGCTGATAACTCCGCGTGCTGTGTTTTCGGCGCTTCGTTTGCGTTGAAGCGCCAGGCGGCACTAAGGTAAAGTTGTTCGCTGCTGCGGCCTCCATCTTGAAAGCGATCGTATTACGCGAGGGACGGACATACGGACAGTTTTCTCGTTCAGTAAGCACAGAAACACTTGTAAACCAATTCAAAAGTTACAGGCGTGTCAAAACAGCGTATAAAATGTTTGACGAGGAAACGTATCAGTGACTCACGCGGATGGCGTGGTAATACCGCTCTTGGGTGAGCTTGCGTTGGAGACTGATTGGCTCGGCGGGGTTACTTGGAACCTCTCGGGTTCTTTGTATGGCAGTTCGATTGCCGTGGCACAAAGGTCGGCGCACTTGGCGAACCGAAGGCGTCCCGTCTGGTGCACCATCGCTACGGGCGTGAAGGTGCCGTCGGACTCGTAGAACATCTCTCGTTGCGGTGCGGTCCTCGAACGCCTGCTTCCACGAGCCTCGGAAGTCCACCACGATAACCATGCACGCCAGGGAGCATGGGGTGATGCAACCTGCATACGTAATGAGCTGTTATATGACCAAGAATTCAGTGGCCTCAAGAATTGCGCTAGATGGTTCTACGTGGTACTGGGTATAACAATGCAACTTCTTGATCGAAAGCAAAAAGAAAAGAAAAATAACACAAACGAGGACGACTGATTTTTTTGCCGTTGTTGTAACTTGTCTTCGTGTGCGTCTTTTCCCCCTAGTTCAGGAAGTTAGTCTATTCTAATTGAACCTCACAAAGAACTATTGGTAGCTTAGAAACCGGTCACATCTGCAAGTATCATGTCCCACAAAATGAGGGTTATTTTTCTACCATCTAATATGCGTGGAACCGTCGAAGTTTTGCAGTTTAATCTGGAAAAAAAGTGAATTATGGTGTTTTATGTGCTAAAACAAAGATCAGATTATGCTGCACCCCATAGTTGTGTACTACGGATTAATTTTTACGACATGGGTTTCAATAACGTGCACCTAATGGTGCACGTTAGCCGGAAGCCAGATTGCGGCTTCCGGAAGCTGGCTTGGGAAGCAGCTGGCTTCCGAAAGCAGCTGCCGGAAGCTGGCTTCCGGAAGTGTCCGGAAGCCAGCTTCCGGCTTCCGGAGAACGCTTCCGGCGTTTTGCCCGAATGATAACCCCGGTGCTTCGCCCACTCATCATAATTCGTGGATATGCGGTGTTTCTCTTTCTCTTTCTCTCTCGTTCCCGACGCTCTCTCTCTCTCTCTCTCTCTCTCGTCCGTAGCTAGGGGCGCTGCGGTGCACAAGGGTGTTCAATCCCGATGCGCGCTCTCTCTCTTTCATCCGTAGCTAGGGGCGCTGCGGTGCACAAGGGCGTTCATTCCCGATAGAGTGTACTAGACAATGGTCCATATTCTAGTACACTCTATTCCCGACGCGCGCTCGCTTTCTCTCTCGTCCGTATCTCTGGTTGACCCGAACGATCCCCCGGTGCTTCGCCCACTCATCATCATTCACGTCGCGGATATGCGGTGACTTTTTCTCCTTTCGTCTCCCCTAGGGCGCTAGAAAATGCGCAGGACAGGCGGCAAGGAGGCAAATAGAAGGCATGGCTCTGTCCAAAAGTTTAGCGTCTCAGTGGCGAGAAGGTAAACGAGAGGGTTCGGCGTGGCGCTTCCTGCCGGCGGCAGCGACCACTCTCCGCAGCACGCCGCTGGAATCTTGGAGACAACGCAGCTACGCGCAACTGTAGTGTCTAGGCCGGCTTTGCAAAGACGAAATGCTTTGTCTTTCTTTTTGAGCTCGCAGACATAAATATTTAACGTTTATATACCTCAAAATTAGCAACAATAGTATTAGTGAGAATGTTATCGCGATCACGAAATCAGCCAATGGCTGTTGGTGATGACGACATTGCAAAGGAAGACAAAACAAATTTTCCTGGCTTTTGACAAAACATCGTAAATAACCTGCAGCATGCAGTGCAATCGCATTTGGCTCATATGTTCACAGGAGCCTTCTTCTACAGATCGGATTCGTTCTCTTACTATGTTCAAGAAGTGTTTGAGGGACCCTTTAATGAAAACTGAACTTCATTTTGTCCACCGGATACATCGAAGCCACGCCCGCCCGGTTTTTGCACCCTTGGATATTTGGCGAGCCTACATTCTCAAGACGCGTACTGCTTTGAAACCAAGACCAACGCTGAACATGTTTTCGCAGCGGCGTGCGCTTCACACCTGAGCTAAGTACGATCATACACTCTCGACTTTTTCGCGGAAGCCTTCAAAACAACCTTGAATTATAGCATAACAACCAGCCGCGGACTCGTTCCATCCGCATGAAGACTCGTCTGATGTGAAATATCTAATCTCCGATATTGCTGCTATTGGTCGAAGCTGATAAAGCTCCATGCACGCAACTAATGAGCCCTTAGTTCTTCAGTTCGAGTTGGATTCTCGCTTCGAGTGTGCGAACTGAAATTGTGCGAGTCATGTCGCCCATGCATGTCCAGTAAAAACAGAGGACAAACGTGATCGGCAAGTTGGGGTAAGGAGTTATCTACTCCCATGAGCTATTAGAGAGTTTTAGATTAGGCTGCTCAAGCCACACAGAAGCGTTGGAGGACGCTAGCCACCGAGCGCACGAGATACCAAAGCGAGCATAAAAGAGTGCGAAGGGCCCATAATGAAGTTTTCGTCCCCCAACGCTTGGATGGGGCTTGAGTCCCCCTCACCTAAAATTTTATATTTTCGGCCACTTGCCACCGCAGATACCAACTTTTGGTACGAATTGGCTTTTTGCGTGTTCTCTCTCACTCACATTCCGTGCAGTGCTTAATTCTAGCATTGCTTTTGTGCTTCAGGAGTTCGTAAGTAATGAGTTTTTAGTCCTTTAGCTACGCTACAGCTTCAAGCACAGCACAATGCATAAACGAACCGGCAAACGCTCTGTTAGGCGCGCAGTATAACGTGGCGCTACCATGACAGAGCTGAGAACGAAAAAAAGAACGCACTGTATTTAAATACCAAATACAAGTACAGAAAACGCGAGCACATGCGATTTAATAGAGTGCCGCTTAGTGAAGCAGCGAAAGATTGAGGTTAGAGCGCATAGCTGTTTGGTGAGCAGTTGGTCAACTATTGTGCAGGTGTGTAATGCGATGCTTCCGACGTCGTACCCGCTCTTAATTTATTGCGATAACCAATTAATAGACACTCCTGGTGAATTTTCGCCGTGGTCATTGCGTCAACGTCGCCGTGATGTTCCGTATAAAGTTCAAGTGTGATAACATCATCTATTAGGATGTAAGATATGATCTTACACAAATGACCCATGCGCATTATCAGCGCGACATAGTGTTCTCGGCAGCATTGTAGCGAGCATAGTTTTTTTATGTTTCTTTTTGACAAGACAGATGGCGGTTCATGTTTGCAGACGAGATGCACCCTAAATGTGCACCTTTAAGGTATGCACCCTAAAGGTGCATACCCTAAAGAGTAGGGGTATGCACCCTAAAGGTGCATACCCTAAAGAGTAGGGGTATGCACCATAAAGGTGCATACCCCTACTCGTTTTCCGCGTAGCGCCAGAGTTCTCTCTGCTAATTCCGGTAAAAAAGGTTCAGTTGAAAGGACCCATTCTACATCGGGACCCAAGTGGCCCACAATGCCACCCACCCTGTGGCAGAATCTCGGCGGGCTCGAAGGCGTTGGCGTAGAGGGAAGAGTAGTGGTCGATCTCCTGGCGGATTTCCTCGGCTGCCTGGGCAAAGTCCCAACTGAAGCTCTCCAGGCGCAGAACCTCGCTCGCCTGCGTCTCCTGGTCGATGGTGACCAACGTCTGCTCGTGGTGCGCATTGTTCAGGTAGCCCATGTCAAAGCGTCGTTTGCAGTCGCTTCGACGCCGGTTCGGGATTTCACGGTCACATTTCTCAAAGTACGCACTCACCTGCGGTCGGTATTGCATAAAGAAGTGCGCATACATTGAAGAACATAATTTTTGCAGAGACATGAATGTCAACGGTAAACCAGCAGGGTTGTGCATTGCTAGAAAAATCGAGCGCCTACGACCATTCACCCAACCCCGTATTTTCACCAATGGGACCCGCGTACAAGATATCTGCAGGCACCTAAAGCCACGCATAGCGTAGAAAAAGAATCCGCCTCAATTCCACCCTGAAAAAGTGAACGTACAGCGAAGCTGGTGCTGACGTTCCACGACGTTACCAAACTAACTCTACTATAAGCAACGTACGTCACGTGTACACGCACGTCTGCGGAAGTGCAGCATACATGCTCATTCTTCTGGGCCGCTCGCCAAACGCGAATGTCTTATGTAACTAAATTAATCGTTAAAAGTGAATTGCGTCATAAAATGCGGATAGTACGACACACACCCACACACAAGCTGCAGATATGATAGCTCTGGAATGTTATGCGAATATACGTCAAAACAGAAATCTGTTCTTGTAGGCCCTCCGCTTAGCGCAAGTGCCTTTTGTATAACTAATTGAATTTCCCAAAGTAAAATGTGTCATAAAATTTTAAAGTACGACTTACACAAAACCTGCAGACATGGTATTGTCGGATTGTAATTCCAATATACGAGAAAACATAATTCTGTTTCGCGGGAACTGAAACACAAACCCCTTTTCCAGGGGCCGTTTTTGGCATGAGTACGCCGCGAAAAATCCCGACCAACTAGAGGCTAACAGCGTCGTTGTAAAATTCGGCAGTGTCTCTGGACTGCTTACGTGTGGGAATGCGAAATCATTATAGTCGCTTTGATGAAATGTTCTTTGGGCCCGTGTCGCAGAAAATCCGGTGTCGTCCTACGGCGCCAGCGTCGGTGAGTGAAAATTCCCGTACATATTTAGGTATATGTATATATCACGCCTTCCCATATGACATGCAGTATATGCGGTTTATATTACCACAACATCCTATCACTAAAGTTGCTCATACTTTGTCTTACATTCTTGACAAAGCTATTCCTCGGAATTTTGAGAATGGCAGCCCCCAAACAAGCGTCATGAGACAAAACACAGACAGCGAATGCTGTCTGCTTTTATTGGCGCGGCTGTGCACTGCCTCCGGGATGGGCGAAGAAAGAGGTTTGAAACATGCCCCATACGGAAAAGTAGTGGTGAAGTCGGTAAAGCAAGCATGTCAGGAAAGCAAGCGTCAAGAAAAGGAAGCAGGCCTTATCATTGCGCTTGTCCCTTAAGAAACTACAGTTCAACTATGCTACGCATATAAAACACACAATGGCGCTGAAAGCACCGATTTCACAGTCGTGATAGTCAAACGCACAATATGAGGAGTCTGGAACACGCGAAGTACGCCTATAAGCTAGTTGTGTGTGTGTGTGTGATCTATTCGATGCTTTCAAATAATGAATTGAATAGCGTTCTAGTGGGTTCGCCCGGAAGTCCTGGCGTTCTATTTTATCAACTATATGGACACTCCAAGCGGATTTCTGCCGTCGCCGTGAGGTCGCCTACCATCCCTCCCTCCAATGTTTTCCTTTTCTTCCTCTTTCCTTTACCGCCACAATGGCATCGTGAGCAACGCCTTTTGTCCATACCTTCCAGGATTTGGATTTCTTGATTTCTAACAGGGCAGTTAGAATAATCAGCCTTGTAGGCTCCATCGCAAAGGCAGCACGTGTCCGATTGAGCCGAGCAGTCACTAGCGGAATGGCTCTCCCCGCATGCACAACAGCGAAGGCTAGATTTACAACCGCCTATGCTATGTCCAAGCGCCAACAATTGCGGCATTGTAATGGGCGCGAGGCAAGCGGATCCACTATCAAGATCAGAGGCCAGACCTTTATCTCAGTGGCGTAAGATGTACCCGCAAACATGGCAATTACTGATTCTGTGGGTACACGTGCATTGTCCACCAGTCTGTTGCACCGGTAAACGGCAATTGCCACAGCCGCAGGGAGCATTTCCAGGGTCTCTGCCGGATTTAAATTCGAGTCCACACCACGAACTATTCCCTTGGTGCAGGCAAGATGCGGAGGGATGAAGGCACTTACTTGCAATGATCCAAATGATGAGCACTTAAGAAGGCCATACACGCACGCCAGGTCCGGCGATCGGCAAACACTCCCCCCCCCTGCTAAACTGTCGTACATCGGTAATGTGTAAGTAGTGATGCGTGGCCGCCTGAAGCTGCGCCTGCACTGCCTTCGGGTTGTTTAGCCGGATGGTTCCTCCATTTAAGGCACCAGCGCCACAGGAATGCTGCTCACCCCACTACGGAAGAAAGCTTCAAGGGGCATTTGATCAGGTGGTAGGGAGGCCGACCAAGGCGGAGATCGCCCCGGGCCATCCCCTGGAGAATTTGTCGACATCTGTGGCACTATCTCACTATTTAACAATTAAATTACCCTCAAAACGATACTTAGCACCAACAATCAGGGAAATAAATCCGCCCGACACTTAGCCGAAACCCCAAGAGCTCACATTTCGTAGAACCAGGCCAGGAACCGTGTGCTCACTTTGCCATGCCAGTTGCCAACGTTGCTTGCTTGCTTCCTATACGAGAGCGAAACCCACAACGTTGCTTGCTTGATGATGATGATGATGCCTCCATCAATGGCACAACACACTGTGGGGGATAGGCCACGAACCGGGTGGTATTATGATCGAAGTTTAAGATAAATTAGTTTAGAAATAAATCAGTAATAAAAATTCAAGGAAAATGAGTGAATAATTGAAGATGGGAAACGAAACGATAATAAAAGAATTAAGTAGTCTATAATAAGTTAGTCAGCCTTGCCTAGATAGGACTAGTAATATGAATTTAATAATAAATTAAATACAGTAAAGATAGACGTAAACTTTGAATAATCATAATAATAATAAAATAATTGTGATTTTGTGACGTTACCTTCTGAATTTGTTAAATCTATAATTTATTGAAGGATAAATAAATAAATTGTGGAAAATGGGAAAAATTAATGAGGCAATCTTTTTGTGTCACAAAGAAAATTATAAATGGCTCGGCAAACATTCCCGTGGCTATATCCTAACACGTGGCTAAA